>NW_027144681.1:0-33989 GCF_026170545.1 Melanerpes formicivorus | reverse complement strand
GGGCAGGTCTGGGGCAGGGCTGGGGCTCGGTTGGGGCCGGGGGCTGGGCGATGGGCAGGGATGGGGCTGGGGCTGGGACCGAGTTTGGGGGCCGGGGCTGGGACAGGGCTGGAAGCTGGGCCGGGGCCAGGGCTGGGGCAGGACTGGGGCAGGGCTGGGTTCGGGGCTGGGGCCGGGTCTGGGGCAGGGCTGGGGCAGGGCTGAGGGCTGGGGCTGGGGCTGGGGCCTGGGCAGGGTCTGGGCTGAGGGCTGGTTCTGGGCTGGGGCTGGGGCTGGGGCAGGGCTGGGGCTGGGGCTGGGCTGGGGGCAGGGCTAGGGCTGGGGGCTGGGGCTGGGGCCGGGGCTGGGGCAGGGCTGGGTCTGGGGCTGGGGGGCAGGGCCTTGGGCTGGGCTGGGCCTGAGGCCGGGGCACCCCTGGGGCAGGTCTGGGGCTGGGCTGGGGGGCAGGGCTGGGCAGGGACTGGGCTGGGGCCAGGGCTGGGGCCAGGGCTTGGACTGGGCTGGGGCATGGCTGGGGTTGGGACTGGGGCCGGGGCTGGGGCAGGGCTGGGGCTGGGGCTGGGCTGGGGGCAGGGCTAGGGCTGGGGCTGGGGCTGGGGCTGGGGCTGGGGCAGGGCTGGGGCAGGACTGGGTCAGGGCTGGGGTCGGGGCTGGGGCCGGGGCTAAGGCAGGGCTGGGGCTGGGGCTGGGCTGAGGGCAGGGCTAGGGCTGGGGCTGGGGCTGGGGTCGCGGTTGAGGCAGGGCTGGGGCTGGGCTGGGGGCAGGGCTGGGGTCGGGGGCCGGGGCTGGGGGCCGGGGGCTGGGGCTGGGGCAGGGCTGGGGGCAGGGCTAGGGCTGGGGCTGGGGCTGGGGCCGGGGCTGGGGCAGGGCTGGGGCTAAGGCAGGGCTGGTGTAGGGCTGGATTGGACTGGGGGTGAGGCTAGGGCTGGGGCAGGTCTGGGGCTGGGCTGGGGCCAGGGCTGGGGCTGGGCTGGGTCTGGGGCTGCGGTCCAGGGCTTGGGCTGGGCTGGGGGCTGTGGAGGCTGGGGCACGCTGGGGCAGGTCTGGGGCTGAGCTGCTGGGGAGGCAGGGCTGGGCTAGGGGGCTGGGGCTGGGGCTGAGCTCTGGCTGTGGCTGGGGACAGGGCTGGGGCCAGGCTGGGTCTGGGGCTGGGCTGAGGGCAGAGGCTGGGGCTGGGTGCTGGGATGGGGCAGGACTGGGACTGGGGCAGGGGCACGGGCCGAGGCTGGGGGACAGGGCTAGGGCTGGAGCTAGGGGCAGGGCTGGGGCCAGGCTGGGGCTGGGTTCGGCTCAGGGCTGGGGCTTGGTCCAGGGCTGGGGCTGGGCTGAGGCCGGGGCTGGGTCAGGGCCTGGGGCTGGGCTGAGGGCAGGGCTGGGCTAGGGCTGGACTGGGGCCGGGGCTGTGGCTGGGGTTGGGCTGTGGCAGGGCCGGGGCTGGGGGCTGGGCTAGGGCTGGGGGTTGGGCTGGGGCAGGGCTGGGACTGGGGCTGGGCTGGGGCTGGGCTGGGGCTGGGCTGGGGCTGGGTCCATGGCTGGGACTGGGCTGTGGCTGGGGCTCGGTCCAGGGCTGTGTCTGGGGCTGTGGTTGGAGCTGGGCTGGGGCTGAAAGCTGGGGCTGGGTCTGGGCTAGGGCTGGGCTGGGGCCGGGGCTGCGACTGGGGCTGGGTCCAGGGCTGGGGCTGGGGCGGGGACTGGGACAGGGCTGGGGCAGGGGCTGGGTCCAGGGCTGGGGCTGGGCGGTGGCTGGGGCTGGGGCTGGAGGGAACGGATGGGGCTGGGGCTGGGACTGGGGCTTGGGCTGTGGCAGGGCTGGGCCTTGGTTAGGGGATGAGCCTGTGGTGGGGCTGGGGCTGGGTCCAGGGCAGGGGCTGGGGCTGGGGCTGGGTGGTGGCTGGGGCTGGGACTGGATCCAGGGCAGGGGCTGGACTGGGGCTAGGGCTAGGCTGGGGCAGGGCTGGGTCTGGGCTGGGGCTGGGGGCTGTGTCCAGGGTAGGGCTGGGGGCCGGGGCTGGGGCTGGACTGCGTGCAGGCTTGGGGCAGGGCTGGGGCTGGGGTTGGGCTGGGGCCGGGGCTGGGGTCCAAGGCTGGGGCTGGGCTGTGGCTGGGGCTGCGTCCAGGGCTGTGGCTGGGCTGTGGCTGGAGCTGGGCTGGGGCTGAGGGTGGGGCTGGGGCTGGGCTCTGGCTGTGGCTGGGGACAGGGCTGGGGCTAGGCTGGGTCTGGGGCTGGGCTGAGGGGCAGAGCTGGGGCTGGGGGCTGGGATGGGGCAGGACTGGGACTGGGGCAGGGGCACGGGCCGAGGCTGGGGACAGGACTAGGGCTGGAGCTAGGGCAGGGCTGGGTCCAGGTTGGGGCTGGGTTCGGCTCAGGGCTGGGGCTTGGTCCAGGGCTGGGGCTGGGCTGAGGCCGGGGCTGGGTCAGGGCCTGGGGCTGGGCTGAGGGCAGGGCTGGGCTAGGGCTGGACTGGGGCCGGGGCTGTGGCTGGGGTTGGGCTGTGGCAGGGCTGGGGCTGGGGCTGGGGCTGGGGCTGGGCTGGGGCTGGGGCTGGGTCCACGGCTGGGGCTGGGCTGTGCCTGGGGCTCGGTCCAGGGCTGTGTCTGGGCTGTGGCTGGAGCTGGGCTGGGGCTGAGGGCTGGGTCTGGGGCTGGGTCTGGGCTAGGGCTGGGCTGGGGCCGGGGCTGCGACTGGGGCTGGGTCCAGGGCTGGGGCTGGGGCGGGGACTGGGACAGGGCTGGGGCAGGGGGCTGGGTCCAGGGCTGGGGCTGGGCGGTGGCTGGGGCTGGGCTGGGGGAGCGGATGGGGCTGGGGCTGGGGCTGGGACTGGGGCTTGGGCTTGTGGCAGGGCTGGGCCTTGGTTGGGGATGAGCCTGTGGTGGGGCTGGGGCTGGGTCCAGGGCAGGGGCTGGGGGCTGGGGCTGGGCGGTGGCTGGGGCTGGGACTGGATCCAGGGCAGGGGCTGGACTGGGGCTAGGGCTAGGCTGGGGCAGGGCTGGGTCTGGGCTGGGGGCTGGGGCTGTGTCCAGGGTAGGGCTGGGGCCGGGGCTGGGGCTGGACTGCGTGCAGGCTTGGGGCAGGGCTGGGGCTGGGGTTGGGCTGGGGCTGGGGCTGGGTCCAGGGCTGGGGCTGGGCTGGGGCTGGGGCTGCGTCCAGGGCTGTGGCTGGGGCTGTGGCTGGAGCTGGGCTGGGGCTGTGTCTGGGCTGTGGCTGGAGCTGGGCTGGGGCTGAGGGTGGGGCTGGGGCTGGGGCTGAGCTCTGGCTGTGGCTGGGGCAGGGGCTGGGTCCAGGGCTGGGGCTGGGCGGTGGCTGGGGCTGGGCTGGGGGAACGGATGGGGCTGGGGCTGGGACTGGGGACTGGGGCTTGGGCTGTGGCAGGGCTGGGCCTTGGTTGGGGATGAGCCTGTGGTGGGGCTGGGGGCTGGGTCCAGGGCAGGGGCTGGGGCTGGGGGCTGGGCGGTGGCTGGGGCTGGGACTGGATCCAGGGCAGGGGCTGGACTGGGGCTAGGGCTAGGCTGGGGGCAGGGCTGGGTCTGGGCTGGGGCTGGGGCTGTGTCCAGGGTAGGGGCTGGGGCCGGGGCTGGGGCTGGACTGCGTGCAGGCTTGGGGCAGGGCTGGGGCTGGGGGTTGGGCTGGGGCTGGGGCTGGGTCCAGGGCTGGGGCTGGGCTGGGGCTGGGGCTGCGTCCAGGGCTGTGGCTGGGCTGTGGCTGGAGCTGGGCTGGGGCTGTGTCTGGGCTGTGGCTGGAGCTGGGCTGGGGCTGAGGGTGGGGGCTGGGGGCTGGGGCTGAGCTCTGGCTGTGGCTGGGGGACAGGGCTGGGGCCAGGCTGGGTCTGGGGCTGGGCTGAGGGCAGAGCTGGGGCTGGGTGCTGGGATGGGGCAGGACTGGGACTGGGGCAGGGGCACGGGCCGAGGCTGGGGACAGGGCTAGGGCTGGAGCTAGGGCAGGGCTGGGGCCAGGCTGGGGCTGGGTTCGGCTCAGGGCTGGGGCTTGGTCCAGGGCTGGGGCTGGGCTGAGGCCGGGGCTGGGTCAGGGCCTGGGGCTGGGCTGAGGGCAGGGCTGGGCTAGGGCTGGACTGGGGCCGGGGCTGTGGCTGGGGTTGGGCTGTGGCAGGGCCGGGGGCTGGGGGCTGGGCTAGGGCTGGGGTTGGGGCTGGGGCAGGGCTGGGGACTGGGGCTGGGCTGGGGCTGGGCTGGGGCTGGGGCTGGGGTCCATGGCTGGGGACTGGGCTGTGGCTGGGGCTCGGTCCAGGGCTGTGTCTGGGCTGTGGTTGGAGCTGGGCTGGGGCTGAAAGCTGGGGCTGGGTCTGGGCTAGGGCTGGGCTGGGGCCGGGGCTGCGACTGGGGCTGGGTCCAGGGCTGGGGCTGGGGCGGGGGACTGGGACAGGGCTGGGGCAGGGGCTGGGTCCAGGGCTGGGGCTGGGCGGTGGCTGGGGCTGGGCTGGTGGGAACGGATGGGGCTGGGGCTGGGACTGGGGCTTGGGCTGTGGCAGGGCTGGGCCTTGGTTAGGGATGAGCCTGTGGTGGGGCTGGGGCTGGGTCCAGGGCAGGGGCTGGGGCTGGGGCTGGGTGGTGGCTGGGGCTGGGACTGGATCCAGGGCAGGGGCTGGACTGGGGCTAGGGCTAGGCTGGGGCAGGGCTGGGTCTGGGCTGGGGCCTGGGGCTGTGTCCAGGGTAGGGCTGGGGGCCGGGGCTGGGGCTGGACTGCGTGCAGGCTTGGGGCAGGGCTGGGGCTGGGGTTGGGCTGGGGCCGGGGCTGGGTCCAAGGCTGGGGCTGGGCTGTGGCTGGGGCTGCGTCCAGGGCTGTGGCTGGGCTGTGGCTGGAGCTGGGCTGGGGCTGAGGGTGGGGCTGGGGCTGGGCTCTGGCTGTGGCTGGGGACAGGGCTGGGGCTAGGCTGGGTCTGGGGCTGGGCTGAGGGCAGAGCTGGGGCTGGGGGCTGGGATGGGGCAGGACTGGGACTGGGGCAGGGGCACGGGCCGAGGCTGGGGGACAGGACTAGGGCTGGAGCTAGGGCAGGGCTGGGTCCAGGCTGGGGCTGGGTTCGGCTCAGGGCTGGGGCTTGGTCCAGGGCTGGGGCTGGGCTGAGGCCGGGGCTGGGTCAGGGCCTGGGGCTGGGCTGAGGGCAGGGCTGGGCTAGGGCTGGACTGGGGCCGGGGCTGTGGCTGGGGTTGGGCTGTGGCAGGGCTGGGGCTGGGGCTGGGCTGGGGCTGGGCTGGGGGCTGGGGCTGGGTCCACGGCTGGGGCTGGGCTGTGCCTGGGGCTCGGTCCAGGGCTGTGTCTGGGCTGTGGCTGGAGCTGGGCTGGGGCTGAGGGCTGGGTCTGGGGCTGGGTCTGGGCTAGGGCTGGGCTGGGGCCGGGGGCTGCGACTGGGGGCTGGGTCCAGGGCTGGGGCTGGGGCGGGGACTGGGACAGGGCTGGGGCAGGGGCTGGGTCCAGGGCTGGGGCTGGGCGGTGGCTGGGGCTGGGGCTGGGGGAGCGGATGGGGCTGGGGCTGGGGCTGGGACTGGGGCTTGGGCTGTGGCAGGGCTGGGCCTTGGTTGGGGATGAGCCTGTGGTGGGGCTGGGGCTGGGGTCCAGGGCAGGGGCTGGGGCTGGGGCTGGGCGGTGGCTGGGGCTGGGACTGGATCCAGGGCAGGGGCTGGACTGGGGCTAGGGCTAGGCTGGGGCAGGGCTGGGTCTGGGCTGGGGCTGGGGCTGTGTCCAGGGTAGGGCTGGGGCCGGGGCTGGGGCTGGACTGCGTGCAGGCTTGGGGCAGGGCTGGGGCTGGGGTTGGGCTGGGGCTGGGGCTGGGTCCAGGGCTGGGGGCTGGGCTGGGGCTGGGGCTGCGTCCAGGGCTGTGGCTGGGCTGTGGCTGGAGCTGGGCTGGGGCTGTGTCTGGGCTGTGGCTGGAGCTGGGCTGGGGCTGAGGGTGGGGCTGGGGCTGGGGCTGAGCTCTGGCTGTGGCTGGGGACAGGGCTGGGGCCAGGCTGGGTCTGGGGCTGGGCTGAGGGCAGAGCTGGGGCTGGGTGCTGGGATGGGGCAGGACTGGGACTGGGGCAGGGGCACGGGCCGAGGCTGGGGACAGGGCTAGGGCTGGAGCTAGGGCAGGGCTGGGGCCAGGCTGGGGCTGGGTTCGGCTCAGGGCTGGGGCTTGGTCCAGGGCTGGGGCTGGGCTGAGGCCGGGGCTGGGTCAGGGCCTGGGGCTGGGCTGAGGGTAGGGCTGGGCTAGGGCTGGACTGGGGCCGGGGCTGGGGCTGGGGTTGGGCTGTGGCAGGGCCGGGGCTGGGGGCTGGGCTAGGGCTGGGGTTGGGCTGGGGCAGGGCTGGGGCTGGGGCTGGGCTGGGGCTGGGCTGGGGCTGGGGCTGGGTCCACGGCTGGGGCTGGGCTGTGCCTGGGGCTCGGTCTAGGGCTGTGTCTGGGCTGTGGTTGGAGCTGGGCTGGGGCTGAAAGCTGGGGCTGGGTCTGGGCTAGGGCTGGGCTGGGGCCGGGGCTGCGACTGGGGCTGGGTCCAGGGCTGGGGCTGGGGCGGGGACTGGGACAGGGCTGGGGCAGGGGCTGGGTCCAGGGCTGGGGCTGGGCGGTGGCTGGGGCTGGGCTGGGGGAACGGATGGGGCTGGGGCTGGGACTGGGGCTTGGCTGGGGATGAGGCTGGGGTGGGACTGGGGCTGGGTCCAGGGCAGGGGCTGGGGCTGGGTCTGGGGCTGGGGCCGGGCTAGGGCCGGGCTGGGGGCAAGGATGGGGCTGGGGCTGGGGCTGGGCCAGTGCTTGGGCTGGGCTGGGACCGGGCCTGGGCTGGGGTAGGGCTGGCACAGGGCTGGGGCTGTGGCTGGACTGCGTGCAGGCTTGGGGCAGGGTTGGGGCAGGGGCAGGGGTGGGGCAGGGCTGGGGCTGGGGCTGGGCTGGTGGCGAGGGTGGGGCTGGGGCTGGGGCTGTGGACAGGGCTGGGGCTAGGGCTGAGGTAGGGGTAGGGCTGGGGCTGGATAGGGGCCAGGGCTGGGGCAGGACTAGGCTTGAGGCTGGGCCTTGGGCTGGGGCTGGGTTGACGCAGGGCTGGGGCTGGGGCTGGAACCAAGGCTTGGGCAGGGCTGAGGCTGGGGCTGGAGCCAGGGCTGGGGCAGGGCTGAGGTCAGGCCTGGGGCTGGGCTGTGGCTGGGGCTGGGGACAGGGCTGGGGCTAGGCTGGGTCTGGGGCTGGGCTGAGGGCAGGGCTGGGGCTGGGGGCTGGGATGGGGCAGGACTGGGACTGGGGCAGGGGCACGGGCCGAGGCTGGGGACAGGGCTAGGGCTGGAGCTAGGGCAGGGCTGGGTCCAGGTTGGGGCTGGGTTCGGCTCAGGGCTGGGGCTTGGTCCAGGGCTGGGGCTGGGCTGAGGCCGGGGCTGGGTCCGGGCCTGGGGCTGGGCTGAGGGCAGGGCTGGGCTAGGGCTGGGGCTGGGTCAGGGCTGGGCTGGGGCTGGGCTGGGTTAGGGCAGAGGCTGGGCTGGGACCAGGACTGGGCTGGGGCAGGGACTGGGGCAGGGCTGGGGCTGGGGCTGGGGCTGAGGGCAGGGCTGGGCTAGGGCTGGGCCTGGGCTGAGGGCAGGGCTGGGCTGGGGCTGGGGCTGGGCTGAGGGCAGGGCTGGGCTGGGGCTGGGGCTGGGCTGAGGGCAGGGCTGGGCTAGGGATGGGGCTGGGGCAGGGCTGTGGCTGGGGCTGGGCTGGGCTGGGGCTGGGCTGGGGCCGAAGGTGGGGCTGGGGCTGGGGCTGGTGCTGGGGCCGGGGCTGGGAGCAGGGCTGGGCTGGGGCAGGGACTGGAGCCAGGGCTGAGGCTGGGCTAGGGTCTGGGCTGTGGCTGGGGCTGCAACTGGGGCTGGGTCCAGGGCTGGGGCTGGGCTGTGGCTGGGGCTGGGCTGGGGCAGGGCTGGGGTAGGGCTGGAGAAGGGCTGGGGCCGGGGCTGGGAGCAGGGCTGGGCTGGGGCGGGGCCTGGGGCAGGGGCCGCGGCTGGGGCTGGGTTGGGTGCAGGGCTGGGGCTGGGGCAGGGCGGGGGCTGGGGCAGGGCTGGGCTATGGCTGGGCTGGGGCCGGGTCTGGGGCCGTGGGTGGGGCTGGGCTGGGGGCTGGTCTGGGCCTGGGCTGAGAGCAGGGCTGGGCTAGGTCTGGGGCTGGGGCAGGGTTGGGCCCGAGGCTGGGGCAGGGCTGGGGTAGGGCTGGTGCTGGGCTGGGTTCTGGGCTGGGCTGGGGCGGGGACTGGAGCCGGGGCTGAGGCTGGGCTAGGGTCTGGGCTGGGGCCGGGGCTGGTGCTGGGCTGGGTTCTTTGCTGGGCTGGGGCGGGGACTGGAGCCGGGGCTGGGGCCGGGGCTGGGAGCAGGGCTGGGCTGGGGCGGGGACTGGAGCCAAGGCTGAGGCTGGGCTAGGGTCTGGGCTGGGGCTGGGGCTGCGACTGGGGCTGGGTCCAGGGCAGGGGCTGGGCTGGGGCTGGGGCTGGGTTGAGGGCAGGGCTGGTCTAGGTCTTGGGCGGGGGCAGGGCTGGTGCCGGGGCTGAGGCTGGGCTGGGTTCTGGGCTGGGCCTGGGACAGGGCTGGGCCCGAGGCTGGGGCAGGGCTGGGACTGAGGTTGGGGCCGGGGCTGGGGCTGGGTTGGGGCCGGCGCTGAAGCAGGACTAGGCTGGAGGCTGGGCCTTGGGCTGGGGCAGGGCTGGGGTAGCGCTGGAGCCGGGGCTGGGGCCGGGGCTGGGAGCAGGGCTGGGCTGGGGCGGGGACTGGAGCCGGGTCTGAGGCTGGGCTAGGATCTGGGCTGGGGCCGGGGCTGCAACTGGGGCTGGGTCCGGGGCTGGGGCTGGGCTGGGTCCGGGGCTGGGGCAGGGCTGTCGCTGGGGCTGGGCTGGGGCAGGGCTGGGGTAGGGCTGGAGCCGGGGCTGGGGCCGGGGCTGGGAGCTGGGCTGGGCTAGGGCGGGGACTGGGGCAGGGGCCAGGGCTGGGGCTGGGTTCGGTGCAGGGCTGGGGCTGGGGCAGGGCGGGGCTGGGGCAGGGCTGGGCTGTGGCTGGGCTTGGGCCGGGGCTGGGGCCGTGGGTGGGGCTGGGCTGGGGGCTGGGCTGGGCCTGGGCTGAGAGCAGGGCTGGGCTAGGTCTGGGGCTGGGGCAGGGCTGGGGCCGGGGCTGGGGCTGGGGCTGGGGCAGGGCTGGGGGCAGGGATGGGAGAGGGGCTGGGCAGGGCCCGGGGCTGGGCTGGGGCAGGGGTGGGGCTGGGTCTGGGCTGGGTCTGGGTTCGGCTCAGGGCTGGGGCTTGGTCCAGGGCTGGGGCTGGGCTGAGGGCAGGGCTGGGGCTAGGCCTGGGGCTGGGTCAGGGCTAGGTTAGGGCTGGGCTGGGTCAGGGCTGGGTCCGGGCCTGGGGCTGGGCTGAGGGCAGGGCTGGGCTAGGGCTGGGCTGGGGCCGGGGCTGTGGCTGGGGTTGGGTCCAGGGCTGGGGATGGGCTGTGGCTGGGGTTGGGCTGTGGCAGGGCCGGGGCTGGGGGCTGGGCTAGGGCTGGGGTTGGGCTGGGGCAGGGCTGGGGCTGGGGCTGGGCTGGGGCTGGGCTGGGGCTGGGGCTGGGTCCACGGCTGGGGCTGGGCTGTGCCTGGGGCTCGGTCCAGGGCTGTGTCTGGGCTGTGGCTGGAGCTGGGCTGGGGCTGAGGGCTGGGGCTGGGGCTGGGTCTGGGCTAGGGCTGGGCTGGGGCCGGGGGCTGCGACTGGGGCTGGGTCCAGGGCTGGGGCTGGAGCGGGGACTGGGACAGGGCTGGGGCAGGGGCTGGGTCCAGGGCTGGGGCTGGGCGGTGGCTGGGGCTGGGCTGGGGGAACGGATGGGGCTGGGGCTGGGACTGGGACTGGGGCTTGGGCTGTGGCAGGGCTGGGCCTTGGTTGGGGATGAGCCTGTGGTGGGGCTGGGGCTGGGTCCAAGGCAGGGGCTGGGGCTGGGGCTGGGCGGTGGCTGGGGCTGGGACTGGATCCAGGGCAGGGGCTGGACTGGGGCTAGGGCTAGGCTGGGGCAGGGCTGGGTCTGGGCTGGGGCTGGGGCTGTGTCCAGGGTAGGGCTGGGGCCGGGGCTGGGGCTGGACTGCGTGCAGGCTTGGGGCAGGGCTGGGGCTGGGGTTGGGCTGGGGCTGGGGCTGGGTCCAGGGCTGGGGCTGGGCTGGGGCTGGGGCTGCGTCCAGGGCTGTGGCTGGGCTGTGGCTGGAGCTGGGCTGGGGCTGTGTCTGGGCTGTGGCTGGAGCTGGGCTGGGGCTGAGGGTGGGGCTGGGGCTGGGGCTGAGCTCTGGCTGTGGCTGGGGACAGGGCTGGGGCCAGGCTGGGTCTGGGGCTGGGCTGAGGGCAGAGCTGGGGCTGGGTGCTGGGATGGGGCAGGACTGGGACTGGGGCAGGGGCACGGGCCGAGGCTGGGGCCAGGGCTAGGGCTGGAGCTAGGGCAGGGCTGGGGCCAGGCTGGGGCTGGGTTCGGCTCAGGGCTGGGGCTTGGTCCAGGGCTGGGGCTGGGCTGAGGCCGGGGCTGGGTCAGGGCCTGGGGCTGGGCTGAGGGCAGGGCTGGGCTAGGGCTGGACTGGGGCCGGGGCTGTGGCTGGGGTTGGGCTGTGGCAGGGCCGGGGCTGGGGGCTGGGCTAGGGCTGGGGTTGGGCTGGGGCAGGGCTGGGACTGGGGCTGGGCTGGGGCTGGGCTGGGGCTGGGGCTGGGTCCATGGCTGGGACTGGGCTGTGGCTGGGGCTCGGTCCAGGGCTGTGTCTGGGCTGTGGTTGGAGCTGGGCTGGGGCTGAAAGCTGGGGCTGGGTCTGGGCTAGGGCTGGGCTGGGGCCGGGGCTGCGACTGGGGCTGGGTCCAGGGCTGGGGCTGGGGCGGGGACTGGGACAGGGCTGGGGCAGGGGCTGGGTCCAGGGCTGGGGCTGGGCGGTGGCTGGGGCTGGGCTGGGGGAACGGATGGGGCTGGGGCTGGGACTGGGGCTTGGGCTGTGGCAGGGCTGGGCCTTGGTTAGGGATGAGCCTGTGGTGGGGCTGGGGCTGGGTCCAGGGCAGGGGCTGGGGCTGGGGCTGGGTGGTGGCTGGGGCTGGGACTGGATCCAGGGCAGGGGCTGGACTGGGGCTAGGGCTAGGCTGGGGCAGGGCTGGGTCTGGGCTGGGGCTGGGGCTGTGTCCAGGGTAGGGCTGGGGCCGGGGCTGGGGCTGGACTGCGTGCAGGCTTGGGGCAGGGCTGGGGCTGGGGTTGGGCTGGGGCCGGGGCTGGGTCCAAGGCTGGGGCTGGGCTGTGGCTGGGGCTGCGTCCAGGGCTGTGGCTGGGCTGTGGCTGGAGCTGGGCTGGGGCTGAGGGTGGGGCTGGGGCTGGGCTCTGGCTGTGGCTGGGGACAGGGCTGGGGCTAGGCTGGGTCTGGGGCTGGGCTGAGGGCAGAGCTGGGGCTGGGGGCTGGGATGGGGCAGGACTGGGACTGGGGCAGGGGCACGGGCCGAGGCTGGGGACAGGACTAGGGCTGGAGCTAGGGCAGGGCTGGGTCCAGGCTGGGGCTGGGTTCGGCTCAGGGCTGGGGCTTGGTCCAGGGCTGGGGCTGGGCTGAGGCCGGGGCTGGGTCAGGGCCTGGGGCTGGGCTGAGGGCAGGGCTGGGCTAGGGCTGGACTGGGGCCGGGGCTGTGGCTGGGGTTGGGCTGTGGCAGGGCTGGGGCTGGGGCTGGGCTGGGGCTGGGCTGGGGCTGGGGCTGGGTCCACGGCTGGGGCTGGGCTGTGCCTGGGGCTCGGTCCAGGGCTGTGTCTGGGCTGTGGCTGGAGCTGGGCTGGGGCTGAGGGCTGGGTCTGGGGCTGGGTCTGGGCTAGGGCTGGGCTGGGGCCGGGGCTGCGACTGGGGCTGGGTCCAGGGCTGGGGCTGGGGCGGGGACTGGGACAGGGCTGGGGCAGGGGCTGGGTCCAGGGCTGGGGCTGGGCGGTGGCTGGGGCTGGGCTGGGGGAGCGGATGGGGCTGGGGCTGGGGCTGGGACTGGGGCTTGGGCTGTGGCAGGGCTGGGCCTTGGTTGGGGATGAGCCTGTGGTGGGGCTGGGGCTGGGTCCAGGGCAGGGGCTGGGGCTGGGGCTGGGCGGTGGCTGGGGCTGGGACTGGATCCAGGGCAGGGGCTGGACTGGGGCTAGGGCTAGGCTGGGGCAGGGCTGGGTCTGGGCTGGGGCTGGGGCTGTGTCCAGGGTAGGGCTGGGGCCGGGGCTGGGGCTGGACTGCGTGCAGGCTTGGGGCAGGGCTGGGGCTGGGGTTGGGCTGGGGCTGGGGCTGGGTCCAGGGCTGGGGCTGGGCTGGGGCTGGGGCTGCGTCCAGGGCTGTGGCTGGGCTGTGGCTGGAGCTGGGCTGGGGCTGTGTCTGGGCTGTGGCTGGAGCTGGGCTGGGGCTGAGGGTGGGGCTGGGGCTGGGGCTGAGCTCTGGCTGTGGCTGGGGCAGGGGCTGGGTCCAGGGCTGGGGCTGGGCGGTGGCTGGGGCTGGGCTGGGGGAACGGATGGGGCTGGGGCTGGGACTGGGACTGGGGCTTGGGCTGTGGCAGGGCTGGGCCTTGGTTGGGGATGAGCCTGTGGTGGGGCTGGGGCTGGGTCCAAGGCAGGGGCTGGGGCTGGGGCTGGGCGGTGGCTGGGGCTGGGACTGGATCCAGGGCAGGGGCTGGACTGGGGCTAGGGCTAGGCTGGGGCAGGGCTGGGTCTGGGCTGGGGCTGGGGCTGTGTCCAGGGTAGGGCTGGGGCCGGGGCTGGGGCTGGACTGCGTGCAGGCTTGGGGCAGGGCTGGGGCTGGGGTTGGGCTGGGGCTGGGGCTGGGTCCAGGGCTGGGGCTGGGCTGGGGCTGGGGCTGCGTCCAGGGCTGTGGCTGGGCTGTGGCTGGAGCTGGGCTGGGGCTGTGTCTGGGCTGTGGCTGGAGCTGGGCTGGGGCTGAGGGTGGGGCTGGGGCTGGGGCTGAGCTCTGGCTGTGGCTGGGGACAGGGCTGGGGCCAGGCTGGGTCTGGGGCTGGGCTGAGGGCAGAGCTGGGGCTGGGTGCTGGGATGGGGCAGGACTGGGACTGGGGCAGGGGCACGGGCCGAGGCTGGGGACAGGGCTAGGGCTGGAGCTAGGGCAGGGCTGGGGCCAGGCTGGGGCTGGGTTCGGCTCAGGGCTGGGGCTTGGTCCAGGGCTGGGGCTGGGCTGAGGCCGGGGCTGGGTCAGGGCCTGGGGCTGGGCTGAGGGCAGGGCTGGGCTAGGGCTGGACTGGGGCCGGGGCTGTGGCTGGGGTTGGGCTGTGGCAGGGCCGGGGCTGGGGGCTGGGCTAGGGCTGGGGTTGGGCTGGGGCAGGGCTGGGACTGGGGCTGGGCTGGGGCTGGGCTGGGGCTGGGGCTGGGTCCATGGCTGGGACTGGGCTGTGGCTGGGGCTCGGTCCAGGGCTGGGGCTGGGCTGTGGTTGGAGCTGGGCTGGGGCTGAAAGCTGGGGCTGGGTCTGGGCTAGGGCTGGGCTGGGGCCGGGGCTGCGACTGGGGCTGGGTCCAGGGCTGGGGCTGGGGCGGGGACTGGGACAGGGCTGGGGCAGGGGCTGGGTCCAGGGCTGGGGCTGGGCGGTGGCTGGGGCTGGGCTGGGGGAACGGATGGGGCTGGGGCTGGGACTGGGGCTTGGGCTGTGGCAGGGCTGGGCCTTGGTTAGGGATGAGCCTGTGGTGGGGCTGGGGCTGGGTCCAGGGCAGGGGCTGGGGCTGGGGCTGGGTGGTGGCTGGGGCTGGGACTGGATCCAGGGCAGGGGCTGGACTGGGGCTAGGGCTAGGCTGGGGCAGGGCTGGGTCTGGGCTGGGGCTGGGGCTGTGTCCAGGGTAGGGCTGGGGCCGGGGCTGGGGCTGGACTGCGTGCAGGCTTGGGGCAGGGCTGGGGCTGGGGTTGGGCTGGGGCCGGGGCTGGGTCCAAGGCTGGGGCTGGGCTGTGGCTGGGGCTGCGTCCAGGGCTGTGGCTGGGCTGTGGCTGGAGCTGGGCTGGGGCTGAGGGTGGGGCTGGGGCTGGGCTCTGGCTGTGGCTGGGGACAGGGCTGGGGCTAGGCTGGGTCTGGGGCTGGGCTGAGGGCAGAGCTGGGGCTGGGGGCTGGGATGGGGCAGGACTGGGACTGGGGCAGGGGCACGGGCCGAGGCTGGGGACAGGACTAGGGCTGGAGCTAGGGCAGGGCTGGGTCCAGGCTGGGGCTGGGTTCGGCTCAGGGCTGGGGCTTGGTCCAGGGCTGGGGCTGGGCTGAGGCCGGGGCTGGGTCAGGGCCTGGGGCTGGGCTGAGGGCAGGGCTGGGCTAGGGCTGGACTGGGGCCGGGGCTGTGGCTGGGGTTGGGCTGTGGCAGGGCTGGGGCTGGGGCTGGGCTGGGGCTGGGCTGGGGCTGGGGCTGGGTCCACGGCTGGGGCTGGGCTGTGCCTGGGGCTCGGTCCAGGGCTGTGTCTGGGCTGTGGCTGGAGCTGGGCTGGGGCTGAGGGCTGGGTCTGGGGCTGGGTCTGGGCTAGGGCTGGGCTGGGGCCGGGGCTGCGACTGGGGCTGGGTCCAGGGCTGGGGCTGGGGCGGGGACTGGGACAGGGCTGGGGCAGGGGCTGGGTCCAGGGCTGGGGCTGGGCGGTGGCTGGGGCTGGGCTGGGGGAGCGGATGGGGCTGGGGCTGGGGCTGGGACTGGGGCTTGGGCTGTGGCAGGGCTGGGCCTTGGTTGGGGATGAGCCTGTGGTGGGGCTGGGGCTGGGTCCAGGGCAGGGGCTGGGGCTGGGGCTGGGCGGTGGCTGGGGCTGGGACTGGATCCAGGGCAGGGGCTGGACTGGGGCTAGGGCTAGGCTGGGGCAGGGCTGGGTCTGGGCTGGGGCTGGGGCTGTGTCCAGGGTAGGGCTGGGGCCGGGGCTGGGGCTGGACTGCGTGCAGGCTTGGGGCAGGGCTGGGGCTGGGGTTGGGCTGGGGCTGGGGCTGGGTCCAGGGCTGGGGCTGGGCTGGGGCTGGGGCTGCGTCCAGGGCTGTGGCTGGGCTGTGGCTGGAGCTGGGCTGGGGCTGTGTCTGGGCTGTGGCTGGAGCTGGGCTGGGGCTGAGGGTGGGGCTGGGGCTGGGGCTGAGCTCTGGCTGTGGCTGGGGCAGGGGCTGGGTCCAGGGCTGGGGCTGGGCGGTGGCTGGGGCTGGGCTGGGGGAACGGATGGGGCTGGGGCTGGGACTGGGACTGGGGCTTGGGCTGTGGCAGGGCTGGGCCTTGGTTGGGGATGAGCCTGTGGTGGGGCTGGGGCTGGGTCCAAGGCAGGGGCTGGGGCTGGGGCTGGGCGGTGGCTGGGGCTGGGACTGGATCCAGGGCAGGGGCTGGACTGGGGCTAGGGCTAGGCTGGGGCAGGGCTGGGTCTGGGCTGGGGCTGGGGCTGTGTCCAGGGTAGGGCTGGGGCCGGGGCTGGGGCTGGACTGCGTGCAGGCTTGGGGCAGGGCTGGGGCTGGGGTTGGGCTGGGGCTGGGGCTGGGTCCAGGGCTGGGGCTGGGCTGGGGCTGGGGCTGCGTCCAGGGCTGTGGCTGGGCTGTGGCTGGAGCTGGGCTGGGGCTGTGTCTGGGCTGTGGCTGGAGCTGGGCTGGGGCTGAGGGTGGGGCTGGGGCTGGGGCTGAGCTCTGGCTGTGGCTGGGGACAGGGCTGGGGCCAGGCTGGGTCTGGGGCTGGGCTGAGGGCAGAGCTGGGGCTGGGTGCTGGGATGGGGCAGGACTGGGACTGGGGCAGGGGCACGGGCCGAGGCTGGGGACAGGGCTAGGGCTGGAGCTAGGGCAGGGCTGGGGCCAGGCTGGGGCTGGGTTCGGCTCAGGGCTGGGGCTTGGTCCAGGGCTGGGGCTGGGCTGAGGCCGGGGCTGGGTCAGGGCCTGGGGCTGGGCTGAGGGCAGGGCTGGGCTAGGGCTGGACTGGGGCCGGGGCTGTGGCTGGGGTTGGGCTGTGGCAGGGCCGGGGCTGGGGGCTGGGCTAGGGCTGGGGTTGGGCTGGGGCAGGGCTGGGACTGGGGCTGGGCTGGGGCTGGGCTGGGGCTGGGGCTGGGTCCATGGCTGGGACTGGGCTGTGGCTGGGGCTCGGTCCAGGGCTGTGTCTGGGCTGTGGTTGGAGCTGGGCTGGGGCTGAAAGCTGGGGCTGGGTCTGGGCTAGGGCTGGGCTGGGGCCGGGGCTGCGACTGGGGCTGGGTCCAGGGCTGGGGCTGGGGCGGGGACTGGGACAGGGCTGGGGCAGGGGCTGGGTCCAGGGCTGGGGCTGGGCGGTGGCTGGGGCTGGGCTGGGGGAACGGATGGGGCTGGGGCTGGGACTGGGGCTTGGGCTGTGGCAGGGCTGGGCCTTGGTTAGGGATGAGCCTGTGGTGGGGCTGGGGCTGGGTCCAGGGCAGGGGCTGGGGCTGGGGCTGGGTGGTGGCTGGGGCTGGGACTGGATCCAGGGCAGGGGCTGGACTGGGGCTAGGGCTAGGCTGGGGCAGGGCTGGGTCTGGGCTGGGGCTGGGGCTGTGTCCAGGGTAGGGCTGGGGCCGGGGCTGGGGCTGGACTGCGTGCAGGCTTGGGGCAGGGCTGGGGCTGGGGTTGGGCTGGGGCCGGGGCTGGGTCCAAGGCTGGGGCTGGGCTGTGGCTGGGGCTGCGTCCAGGGCTGTGGCTGGGCTGTGGCTGGAGCTGGGCTGGGGCTGAGGGTGGGGCTGGGGCTGGGCTCTGGCTGTGGCTGGGGACAGGGCTGGGGCTAGGCTGGGTCTGGGGCTGGGCTGAGGGCAGAGCTGGGGCTGGGGGCTGGGATGGGGCAGGACTGGGACTGGGGCAGGGGCACGGGCCGAGGCTGGGGACAGGACTAGGGCTGGAGCTAGGGCAGGGCTGGGTCCAGGCTGGGGCTGGGTTCGGCTCAGGGCTGGGGCTTGGTCCAGGGCTGGGGCTGGGCTGAGGCCGGGGCTGGGTCAGGGCCTGGGGCTGGGCTGAGGGCAGGGCTGGGCTAGGGCTGGACTGGGGCCGGGGCTGTGGCTGGGGTTGGGCTGTGGCAGGGCTGGGGCTGGGGCTGGGCTGGGGCTGGGCTGGGGCTGGGGCTGGGTCCACGGCTGGGGCTGGGCTGTGCCTGGGGCTCGGTCCAGGGCTGTGTCTGGGCTGTGGCTGGAGCTGGGCTGGGGCTGAGGGCTGGGTCTGGGGCTGGGTCTGGGCTAGGGCTGGGCTGGGGCCGGGGCTGCGACTGGGGCTGGGTCCAGGGCTGGGGCTGGGGCGGGGACTGGGACAGGGCTGGGGCAGGGGCTGGGTCCAGGGCTGGGGCTGGGCGGTGGCTGGGGCTGGGCTGGGGGAGCGGATGGGGCTGGGGCTGGGGCTGGGACTGGGGCTTGGGCTGTGGCAGGGCTGGGCCTTGGTTGGGGATGAGCCTGTGGTGGGGCTGGGGCTGGGTCCAGGGCAGGGGCTGGGGCTGGGGCTGGGCGGTGGCTGGGGCTGGGACTGGATCCAGGGCAGGGGCTGGACTGGGGCTAGGGCTAGGCTGGGGCAGGGCTGGGTCTGGGCTGGGGCTGGGGCTGTGTCCAGGGTAGGGCTGGGGCCGGGGCTGGGGCTGGACTGCGTGCAGGCTTGGGGCAGGGCTGGGGCTGGGGTTGGGCTGGGGCTGGGGCTGGGTCCAGGGCTGGGGCTGGGCTGGGGCTGGGGCTGCGTCCAGGGCTGTGGCTGGGCTGTGGCTGGAGCTGGGCTGGGGCTGTGTCTGGGCTGTGGCTGGAGCTGGGCTGGGGCTGAGGGTGGGGCTGGGGCTGGGGCTGAGCTCTGGCTGTGGCTGGGGACAGGGCTGGGGCCAGGCTGGGTCTGGGCTGGGCTGAGGGCAGAGGCTGGGGCTGGGTGCTGGGATGGGGCAGGACTGGGACTGGGGCAGGGGCACGGGCCGAGGCTGGGGACAGGGCTAGGGCTGGAGCTAGGGCAGGGCTGGGGCCAGGCTGGGGCTGGGTTCGGCTCAGGGCTGGGGCTTGGTCCAGGGCTGGGGCTGGGCTGAGGCCGGGGCTGGGTCAGGGCCTGGGGCTGGGCTGAGGGTAGGGCTGGGCTAGGGCTGGACTGGGGCCGGGGCTGGGGCTGGGGTTGGCTGTGGCAGGGCCGGGGCTGGGGGCTGGGCTAGGGCTGGGGTTGGGCTGGGGCAGGGCTGGGGCTGGGGCTGGGCTGGGGCTGGGCTGGGGGCTGGGGCTGGGTCCACGGCTGGGGCTGGGCTGTGCCTGGGGCTCGGTCTAGGGCTGTGTCTGGGCTGTGGTTGGAGCTGGGCTGGGGCTGAAAGCTGGGGCTGGGTCTGGGCTAGGGCTGGGCTGGGGCCGGGGCTGCGACTGGGGCTGGGTCCAGGGCTGGGGCTGGGGCGGGGACTGGGACAGGGCTGGGGCAGGGCTGGGTCCAGGGCTGGGGCTGGGCGGTGGCTGGGGCTGGGCTGGGGGAACGGATGGGGCTGGGGCTGGGACTGGGGCTTGGCTGGGGATGAGGCTGGGGTGGGACTGGGGCTGGTCCAGGGCAGGGGCTGGGGCTGGGTCTGGGGCTGGGGCCGGGCTAGGGCCGGGCTGGGGGCAAGGATGGGGCTGGGGCTGGGGCTGGGCCAGTGCTTGGGCTGGGCTGGGACCGGGCCTGGGCTGGGGTAGGGCTGGCACAGGGCTGGGGCTGTGGCTGGACTGCGTGCAGGCTTGGGGCAGGGCTGGGGCAGGGGCAGGGGTGGGGCAGGGCTGGGGCTGGGGCTGGGCTGGTGGCGAGGGTGGGGCTGGGGCTGGGGCTGTGGACAGGGCTGGGGCTAGGGCTGAGGTAGGGGTAGGGCTGGGGCTGGATAGGGGCCAGGGCTGGGGCAGGACTAGGCTTGAGGCTGGGCCTTGGGCTGGGGCTGGGTTGACGCAGGGCTGGGGCTGGGGCTGGAACCCCAAGGCTTGGGCAGGGCTGAGGCTGGGGCTGGAGCCAGGGCTGGGGGCAGGGCTGAGGTCAGGCCTGGGGCTGGGCTGTGGCTGGGGCTGGGGACAGGGCTGGGGCTAGGCTGGGTCTGGGGCTGGGCTGAGGGCAGGGCTGGGGCTGGGGGCTGGGATGGGGCAGGACTGGGACTGGGGCAGGGGCACGGGCCGAGGCTGGGGACAGGGCTAGGGCTGGAGCTAGGGCAGGGCTGGGTCCAGGTTGGGGCTGGGTTCGGCTCAGGGCTGGGGCTTGGTCCAGGGCTGGGGCTGGGCTGAGGCCGGGGCTGGGTCCGGGCCTGGGGCTGGGCTGAGGGCAGGGCTGGGCTAGGGCTGGGGCTGGGTCAGGGCTGGGCTGGGGCTGGGCTGGGTTAGGGCAGAGGCTGGGCTGGGACCAGGACTGGGCTGGGGCAGGGACTGGGGCAGGGCTGGGGCTGGGGCTGGGGCTGAGGGCAGGGCTGGGCTAGGGCTGGGCCTGGGCTGAGGGCAGGGCTGGGCTGGGGCTGGGGCTGGGCTGAGGGCAGGGCTGGGCTGGGGCTGGGGCTGGGCTGAGGGCAGGGCTGGGCTAGGGATGGGGCTGGGGCAGGGCTGTGGCTGGGGCTGGGCTGGGCTGGGGCTGGGCTGGGGCCGAAGGTGGGGCTGGGGCTGGGGCTGGTGCTGGGGCCGGGGCTGGGAGCAGGGCTGGGCTGGGGCAGGGACTGGAGCCAGGGCTGAGGCTGGGCTAGGGTCTGGGCTGTGGCTGGGGCTGCAACTGGGGCTGGGTCCAGGGCTGGGGCTGGGCTGTGGCTGGGGCTGGGCTGGGGCAGGGCTGGGGTAGGGCTGGAGAAGGGCTGGGGCCGGGGCTGGGAGCAGGGCTGGGCTGGGGCGGGGCCTGGGGCAGGGGCCGCGGCTGGGGCTGGGTTGGGTGCAGGGCTGGGGCTGGGGCAGGGCGGGGGCTGGGGCAGGGCTGGGCTATGGCTGGGCTGGGGCCGGGTCTGGGGCCGTGGGTGGGGCTGGGCTGGGGGCTGGTCTGGGCCTGGGCTGAGAGCAGGGCTGGGCTAGGTCTGGGGCTGGGGCAGGGTTGGGCCCGAGGCTGGGGCAGGGCTGGGGTAGGGCTGGTGCTGGGCTGGGTTCTGGGCTGGGCTGGGGCGGGGACTGGAGCCGGGGCTGAGGCTGGGCTAGGGTCTGGGCTGGGGCCGGGGCTGGTGCTGGGCTGGGTTCTTTGCTGGGCTGGGGCGGGGACTGGAGCCGGGGCTGGGGCCGGGGCTGGGAGCAGGGCTGGGCTGGGGCGGGGACTGGAGCCAAGGCTGAGGCTGGGCTAGGGTCTGGGCTGGGGCTGGGGCTGCGACTGGGGCTGGGTCCAGGGCAGGGGCTGGGCTGGGGCTGGGGCTGGGTTGAGGGCAGGGCTGGTCTAGGTCTTGGGCGGGGGCAGGGCTGGTGCCGGGGCTGAGGCTGGGCTGGGTTCTGGGCTGGGCCTGGGACAGGGCTGGGCCCGAGGCTGGGGCAGGGCTGGGACTGAGGTTGGGGCCGGGGCTGGGGCTGGGTTGGGGCCGGCGCTGAAGCAGGACTAGGCTGGAGGCTGGGCCTTGGGCTGGGGCAGGGCTGGGGTAGCGCTGGAGCCGGGGCTGGGGCCGGGGCTGGGAGCAGGGCTGGGCTGGGGCGGGGACTGGAGCCGGGTCTGAGGCTGGGCTAGGATCTGGGCTGGGGCCGGGGCTGCAACTGGGGCTGGGTCCGGGGCTGGGGCTGGGCTGGGTCCGGGGCTGGGGCAGGGCTGTCGCTGGGGCTGGGCTGGGGCAGGGCTGGGGTAGGGCTGGAGCCGGGGCTGGGGCCGGGGCTGGGAGCTGGGCTGGGCTAGGGCGGGGACTGGGGCAGGGGCCAGGGCTGGGGCTGGGTTCGGTGCAGGGCTGGGGCTGGGGCAGGGCGGGGCTGGGGCAGGGCTGGGCTGTGGCTGGGCTTGGGCCGGGGCTGGGGCCGTGGGTGGGGCTGGGCTGGGGGCTGGGCTGGGCCTGGGCTGAGAGCAGGGCTGGGCTAGGTCTGGGGCTGGGGCAGGGCTGGGGCCGGGGCTGGGGCTGGGGCTGGGGCAGGGCTGGGGGCAGGGATGGGAGAGGGGCTGGGCAGGGCCCGGGGCTGGGCTGGGGCAGGGGTGGGGCTGGGTCTGGGCTGGGTCTGGGTTCGGCTCAGGGCTGGGGCTTGGTCCAGGGCTGGGGCTGGGCTGAGGGCAGGGCTGGGGCTAGGCCTGGGGCTGGGTCAGGGCTAGGTTAGGGCTGGGCTGGGTCAGGGCTGGGTCCGGGCCTGGGGCTGGGCTGAGGGCAGGGCTGGGCTAGGGCTGGGCTGGGGGCCGGGGCTGTGGCTGGGGTTGGGTCCAGGGCTGGGGATGGGCTGTGGCTGGGGTTGGGCTGTGGCAGGGCCGGGGCTGGGGGCTGGGCTAGGGCTGGGGTTGGGCTGGGGCAGGGCTGGGGCTGGGGCTGGGCTGGGGCTGGGCTGGGGCTGGGGCTGGGTCCACGGCTGGGGCTGGGCTGTGCCTGGGGCTCGGTCCAGGGCTGTGTCTGGGCTGTGGCTGGAGCTGGGCTGGGGCTGAGGGCTGGGGCTGGGGCTGGGTCTGGGCTAGGGCTGGGCTGGGGCCGGGGCTGCGACTGGGGCTGGGTCCAGGGCTGGGGCTGGAGCGGGGACTGGGACAGGGCTGGGGCAGGGGCTGGGTCCAGGGCTGGGGCTGGGCGGTGGCTGGGGCTGGGCTGGGGGAACGGATGGGGCTGGGGCTGGGACTGGGGACTGGGGCTTGGGCTGTGGCAGGGCTGGGCCTTGGTTGGGGATGAGCCTGTGGTGGGGCTGGGGCTGGGTCCAAGGCAGGGGCTGGGGCTGGGGCTGGGCGGTGGCTGGGGCTGGGACTGGATCCAGGGGCAGGGGCTGGACTGGGGCTAGGGCTAGGCTGGGGCAGGGCTGGGTCTGGGCTGGGGCTGGGGCTGTGTCCAGGGTAGGGCTGGGGCCGGGGCTGGGGCTGGACTGCGTGCAGGCTTGGGGCAGGGCTGGGGCTGGGGTTGGGCTGGGGCTGGGGCTGGGTCCAGGGCTGGGGCTGGGCTGGGGCTGGGGCTGCGTCCAGGGCTGTGGCTGGGCTGTGGCTGGAGCTGGGCTGGGGCTGTGTCTGGGCTGTGGCTGGAGCTGGGCTGGGGCTGAGGGTGGGGCTGGGGCTGGGGCTGAGCTCTGGCTGTGGCTGGGGGACAGGGCTGGGGCCAGGCTGGGTCTGGGGGCTGGGCTGAGGGCAGAGCTGGGGCTGGGTGCTGGGATGGGGCAGGACTGGGACTGGGGGCAGGGGCACGGGCCGAGGCTGGGGACAGGGCTAGGGCTGGAGCTAGGGCAGGGCTGGGGCCAGGCTGGGGCTGGGTTCGGCTCAGGGCTGGGGCTTGGTCCAGGGCTGGGGCTGGGCTGAGGCCGGGGGCTGGGTCAGGGCCTGGGGCTGGGCTGAGGGCAGGGCTGGGCTAGGGCTGGACTGGGGCCGGGGCTGTGGCTGGGGTTGGGCTGTGGCAGGGCCGGGGCTGGGGGCTGGGCTAGGGCTGGGGGTTGGGCTGGGGCAGGGCTGGGACTGGGGCTGGGCTGGGGCTGGGCTGGGGCTGGGGCTGGGTCCATGGCTGGGACTTGGGCTGTGGCTGGGGCTCGGTCCAGGGCTGTGTCTGGGCTGTGGTTGGAGCTGGGCTGGGGCTGAAAGCTGGGGCTGGGTCTGGGCTAGGGCTGGGCTGGGGCCGGGGCTGCGACTGGGGCTGGGTCCAGGGCTGGGGCTGGGGCGGGGACTGGGACAGGGCTGGGGCAGGGGCTGGGTCCAGGGCTGGGGCTGGGCGGTGGCTGGGGCTGGGCTGGGGGAACGGATGGGGCTGGGGCTGGGACTGGGGCTTGGGCTGTGGCAGGGCTGGGCCTTGGTTAGGGATGAGCCTGTGGTGGGCTGGGTCCAGGGCAGGGGCTGGGGCTGGGGCTGGGTGGTGGCTGGGGCTGGGACTGGATCCAGGGCAGGGGCTGGACTGGGGCTAGGGCTAGGCTGGGGCAGGGCTGGGTCTGGGCTGGGGCTGGGGCTGTGTCCAGGGTAGGGCTGGGGCCGGGGCTGGGGCTGGACTGCGTGCAGGCTTGGGGCAGGGCTGGGGCTGGGGTTGGGCTGGGGCCGGGGCTGGGTCCAAGGCTGGGGCTGGGCTGTGGCTGGGGCTGCGTCCAGGGCTGTGGCTGGGCTGTGGCTGGAGCTGGGCTGGGGCTGAGGGTGGGGCTGGGGCTGGGCTCTGGCTGTGGCTGGGGACAGGGCTGGGGCTAGGCTGGGTCTGGGGCTGGGCTGAGGGCAGAGCTGGGGCTGGGGGCTGGGATGGGGCAGGACTGGGACTGGGGCAGGGGCACGGGCCGAGGCTGGGGACAGGACTAGGGCTGGAGCTAGGGCAGGGCTGGGTCCAGGCTGGGGCTGGGTTCGGCTCAGGGCTGGGGCTTGGTCCAGGGGCTGGGGCTGGGCTGAGGCCGGGGCTGGGTCAGGGCCTGGGGCTGGGCTGAGGGCAGGGCTGGGCTAGGGCTGGACTGGGGCCGGGGCTGTGGCTGGGGTTGGGCTGTGGCAGGGCTGGGGCTGGGGCTGGGCTGGGGCTGGGCTGGGGCTGGGGCTGGGTCCACGGCTGGGGCTGGGCTGTGCCTGGGGCTCGGTCCAGGGCTGTGTCTGGGCTGTGGCTGGAGCTGGGCTGGGGCTGAGGGCTGGGTCTGGGGCTGGGTCTGGGGCTAGGGCTGGGCTGGGGCCGGGGCTGCGACTGGGGCTGGGTCCAGGGCTGGGGCTGGGGCGGGGGACTGGGACAGGGCTGGGGCAGGGGCTGGGTCCAGGGCTGGGGCTGGGCGGTGGCTGGGGCTGGGCTGGGGGAGCGGATGGGGCTGGGGCTGGGGCTGGGACTGGGGCTTGGGCTGTGGCAGGGCTGGGCCTTGGTTGGGGATGAGCCTGTGGTGGGGCTGGGGCTGGGTCCAGGGCAGGGGCTGGGGCTGGGGCTGGGCGGTGGCTGGGGCTGGGACTGGATCCAGGGCAGGGGCTGGACTGGGGCTAGGGCTAGGCTGGGGCCAGGCTGGGTCTGGGGCTGGGCTGAGGGCAGAGCTGGGGCTGGGTGCTGGGATGGGGCAGGACTGGGACTGGGGCAGGGGCACGGGCCGAGGCTGGGGACAGGGCTAGGGCTGGAGCTAGGGCAGGGCTGGGGCCAGGCTGGGGCTGGGTTCGGCTCAGGGCTGGGGCTTGGTCCAGGGCTGGGGCTGGGCTGAGGCCGGGGCTGGGTCAGGGCCTGGGGCTGGGCTGAGGGTAGGGCTGGGCTAGGGCTGGACTGGGGCCGGGGCTGGGGCTGGGGTTGGGCTGTGGCAGGGCCGGGGCTGGGGGCTGGGCTAGGGCTGGGGTTGGGCTGGGGCAGGGCTGGGGCTGGGGCTGGGCTGGGGCTGGGCTGGGGCTGGGGCTGGGTCCACGGCTGGGGCTGGGCTGTGCCTGGGGCTCGGTCTAGGGCTGTGTCTGGGCTGTGGTTGGAGCTGGGGCTGGGGCTGAAAGCTGGGGCTGGGTCTGGGCTAGGGCTGGGCTGGGGCCGGGGCTGCGACTGGGGCTGGGTCCAGGGCTGGGGCTGGGGCGGGGGACTGGGACAGGGCTGGGGCAGGGGCTGGGTCCAGGGCTGGGGCTGGGCGGTGGCTGGGGCTGGGCTGGGGGAACGGATGGGGCTGGGGCTGGGACTGGGGCTTGGCTGGGGATGAGGCTGGGGTGGGACTGGGGCTGGGTCCAGGGCAGGGGCTGGGGCTGGGTCTGGGGCTGGGGCCGGGCTAGGGCCGGGCTGGGGGCAAGGATGGGGCTGGGGCTGGGGCTGGGCCAGTGCTTGGGCTGGGCTGGGACCGGGCCTGGGCTGGGGTAGGGCTGGCACAGGGCTGGGGCTGTGGCTGGACTGCGTGCAGGCTTGGGGCAGGGCTGGGGCAGGGGCAGGGGTGGGGCAGGGCTGGGGCTGGGGCTGGGCTGGTGGCGAGGGTGGGGCTGGGGCTGGGGCTGTGGACAGGGCTGGGGCTAGGGCTGAGGTAGGGGTAGGGCTGGGGCTGGATAGGGGCCAGGGCTGGGGCAGGACTAGGCTTGAGGCTGGGCCTTGGGCTGGGGCTGGGTTGACCGCAGGGCTGGGGCTGGGGCTGGAACCAAGGCTTGGGCAGGGCTGAGGCTGGGGCTGGAGCCAGGGCTGGGGCAGGGCTGAGGTCAGGCCTGGGGCTGGGCTGTGGCTGGGGCTGGGGACAGGGCTGGGGCTAGGCTGGGTCTGGGGCTGGGCTGAGGGCAGGGCTGGGGCTGGGGGCTGGGATGGGGCAGGACTGGGACTGGGGCAGGGGCACGGGCCGAGGCTGGGGACAGGGCTAGGGCTGGAGCTAGGGCAGGGCTGGGTCCAGGTTGGGGCTGGGTTCGGCTCAGGGCTGGGGCTTGGTCCAGGGCTGGGGCTGGGCTGAGGCCGGGGCTGGGTCCGGGCCTGGGGCTGGGCTGAGGGCAGGGCTGGGCTAGGGCTGGGGCTGGGTCAGGGCTGGGCTGGGGCTGGGCTGGGTTAGGGCAGAGGCTGGGCTGGGACCAGGACTGGGCTGGGGCAGGGACTGGGGCAGGGCTGGGGCTGGGGCTGGGGCTGAGGGCAGGGCTGGGCTAGGGCTGGGCCTGGGCTGAGGGCAGGGCTGGGCTGGGGCTGGGGGCTGGGCTGAGGGCAGGGCTGGGCTGGGGCTGGGGCTGGGCTGAGGGCAGGGCTGGGCTAGGGATGGGGCTGGGGCAGGGCTGTGGCTGGGGCTGGGCTGGCTGGGCTGGGCTGGGCTGGGCCGAAGGTGGGGGCTGGGGCTGGGGCTGGTGCTGGGGCCGGGGCTGGGAGCAGGGCTGGGCTGGGGCAGGGACTGGAGCCAGGGCTGAGGCTGGGCTAGGGTCTGGGCTGTGGCTGGGGCTGCAACTGGGGCTGGGTCCAGGGCTGGGGCTGGGCTGTGGCTGGGGCTGGGCTGGGGCAGGGCTGGGGTAGGGCTGGAGAAGGGCTGGGGCCGGGGCTGGGAGCAGGGCTGGGCTGGGGCGGGGCCTGGGGCAGGGGCCGCGGCTGGGGCTGGGTTGGGTGCAGGGCTGGGGCTGGGGCAGGGCGGGGGCTGGGGCAGGGCTGGGCTATGGCTGGGCTGGGGCCGGGTCTGGGGCCGTGGGTGGGGCTGGGCTGGGGGCTGGTCTGGGCCTGGGCTGAGAGCAGGGCTGGGCTAGGTCTGGGGCTGGGGCAGGGTTGGGCCCGAGGCTGGGGCAGGGCTGGGGTAGGGCTGGTGCTGGGCTGGGTTCTGGGCTGGGCTGGGGCGGGGACTGGAGCCGGGGCTGAGGCTGGGCTAGGGTCTGGGCTGGGGCCGGGGCTGGTGCTGGGCTGGGTTCTTTGCTGGGCTGGGGGCGGGGACTGGAGCCGGGGCTGGGGCCGGGGCTGGGAGCAGGGCTGGGCTGGGGCGGGGACTGGAGCCAAGGCTGAGGCTGGGCTAGGGTCTGGGCTGGGGCTGGGGGCTGCGACTGGGGCTGGGTCCAGGGCAGGGGCTGGGCTGGGGCTGGGGCTGGGTTGAGGGCAGGGCTGGTCTAGGTCTGGGGCGGGGGCAGGGCTGGTGCCGGGGCTGAGGCTGGGCTGGGTTTCTGGGCTGGGCCTGGGACAGGGCTGGGCCCGAGGCTGGGGCAGGGCTGGGACTGAGGTTGGGGCCGGGGCTGGGGCTGGGTTGGGGCCGGCGCTGAAGCAGGACTAGGCTGGAGGCTGGGCCTTGGGCTGGAGTAGGGCTGGAGTAGCGCTGGAGCCGGGGCTGGGGCCGGGGCTGGGAGCAGGGCTGGGCTGGGGCGGGGGACTGGAGCCGGGTCTGAGGCTGGGCTAGGATCTGGGCTGGGGCCGGGGGCTGCAACTGGGGCTGGGTCCGGGGCTGGGGCTGGGCTGGGGTCCGGGGCTGGGGCAGGGCTGTCACTGGGGCTGGGCTGGGGCAGGGCTGGGGTAGGGCTGGAGCCGGGGCTGGGGCCGGGGCTGGGAGCTGGGCTGGGCTAGGGCGGGGACTGGGGCAGGGGCCAGGGCTGGGGCTGGGTTCGGTGCAGGGCTGGGGCTGGGGCAGGGCGGGGCTGGGGCAGGGCTGGGCTGTGGCTGGGCTTGGGCCGGGGCTGGGGCCGTGGGTGGGGCTGGGCTGGGGGCTGGGCTGGGCCTGGGCTGAGAGCAGGGCTGGGCTAGGTCTGGGGCTGGGGCAGGGCTGGGGCCGGGGCTGGGGCTGGGGCTGGGGCAGGGCTGGGGGCAGGGATGGGAGAGGGGCTGGGCAGGGCCCGGGGCTGGGCTGGGGCAGGGGTGGGGCTGGGTCTGGGCTGGGTCTGGGTTCGGCTCAGGGCTGGGGCTTGGTCCAGGGCTGGGGCTGGGCTGAGGGCAGGGCTGGGGCTAGGCCTGGGGCTGGGTCAGGGCTAGGTTAGGGCTGGGCTGGGTCAGGGCTGGGTCCGGGCCTGGGGCTGGGCTGAGGGCAGGGCTGGGCTAGGGCTGGGCTGGGGCCGGGGCTGTGGCTGGGGTTGGGTCCAGGGCTGGGGATGGGCTGTGGCTGGGGTTGGGCTGTGGCAGGGCCGGGGCTGGGGGCTGGGCTAGGGCTGGGGTTGGGCTGGGGCAGGGCTGGGGCTGGGGCTGGGCTGGGGCTGGGCTGGGGCTGGGGCTGGGTCCACGGCTGGGGCTGGGCTGTGCCTGGGGCTCGGTCCAGGGCTGTGTCTGGGCTGTGGCTGGAGCTGGGCTGGGGCTGAGGGCTGGGGCTGGGGCTGGGGTCTGGGCTAGGGCTGGGCTGGGGCCGGGGCTGCGACTGGGGCTGGGTCCAGGGCTGGGGCTGGAGCGGGGACTGGGACAGGGCTGGGGCAGGGGCTGGGTCCAGGGCTGGGGCTGGGCGGTGGCTGGGGCTGGGCTGGGGGAACGGATGGGGCTGGGGCTGGGACTGGGACTGGGGCTTGGGCTGTGGCAGGGCTGGGCCTTGGTTGGGGATGAGCCTGTGGTGGGGCTGGGGCTGGGTCCAAGGCAGGGGCTGGGGCTGGGGGCTGGGCGGTGGCTGGGGCTGGGACTGGATCCAGGGCAGGGGCTGGACTGGGGCTAGGGCTAGGCTGGGGCAGGGCTGGGTCTGGGCTGGGGCTGGGGCTGTGTCCAGGGTAGGGCTGGGGCCGGGGCTGGGGCTGGACTGCGTGCAGGCTTGGGGCAGGGCTGGGGGCTGGGGTTGGGCTGGGGCTGGGGCTGGGTCCAGGGCTGGGGCTGGGCTGGGGCTGGGGCTGCGTCCAGGGCTGTGGCTGGGCTGTGGCTGGAGCTGGGCTGGGGCTGTGTCTGGGCTGTGGCTGGAGCTGGGCTGGGGCTGAGGGTGGGGCTGGGGCTGGGGCTGAGCTCTGGCTGTGGCTGGGGACAGGGCTGGGGCCAGGCTGGGTCTGGGGCTGGGCTGAGGGCAGAGCTGGGGCTGGGTGCTGGGATGGGGCAGGACTGGGACTGGGGCAGGGGCACGGGCCGAGGCTGGGGACAGGGCTAGGGCTGGAGCTAGGGCAGGGCTGGGGCCAGGCTGGGGCTGGGTTCGGCTCAGGGCTGGGGGCTTGGTCCAGGGCTGGGGCTGGGCTGAGGCCGGGGCTGGGTCAGGGCCTGGGGCTGGGCTGAGGGCAGGGCTGGGCTAGGGCTGGACTGGGGCCGGGGCTGTGGCTGGGGTTGGGCTGTGGCAGGGCCGGGGCTGGGGGCTGGGCTAGGGCTGGGGTTGGGCTGGGGCAGGGCTGGGACTGGGGCTGGGCTGGGGCTGGGCTGGGGCTGGGGCTGGGTCCATGGCTGGGACTGGGCTGTGGCTGGGGCTCGGTCCAGGGCTGTGTCTGGGCTGTGGTTGGAGCTGGGCTGGGGCTGAAAGCTGGGGCTGGGTCTGGGCTAGGGCTGGGCTGGGGCCGGGGCTGCGACTGGGGCTGGGTCCAGGGCTGGGGCTGGGGCGGGGACTGGGACAGGGCTGGGGCAGGGGCTGGGTCCAGGGCTGGGGCTGGGCGGTGGCTGGGGGCTGGGCTGGGGGAACGGATGGGGCTGGGGCTGGGACTGGGGCTTGGGCTGTGGCAGGGCTGGGCCTTGGTTAGGGATGAGCCTGTGGTGGGGCTGGGGCTGGGTCCAGGGCAGGGGCTGGGGCTGGGGCTGGGTGGTGGCTGGGGCTGGGACTGGATCCAGGGCAGGGGCTGGACTGGGGCTAGGGCTAGGCTGGGGCAGGGCTGGGTCTGGGCTGGGGCTGGGGCTGTGTCCAGGGTAGGGCTGGGGCCGGGGCTGGGGCTGGACTGCGTGCAGGCTTGGGGCAGGGCTGGGGCTGGGGTTGGGCTGGGGCCGGGGCTGGGTCCAAGGCTGGGGCTGGGCTGTGGCTGGGGCTTGCGTCCAGGGCTGTGGCTGGGCTGTGGCTGGAGCTGGGCTGGGGCTGAGGGTGGGGCTGGGGCTGGGCTCTGGCTGTGGCTGGGGACAGGGCTGGGGCTAGGCTGGGTCTGGGGCTGGGCTGAGGGCAGAGCTGGGGCTGGGGGCTGGGATGGGGCAGGACTGGGACTGGGGCAGGGGCACGGGCCGAGGCTGGGGACAGGACTAGGGCTGGAGCTAGGGCAGGGCTGGGTCCAGGCTGGGGGCTGGGTTCGGCTCAGGGCTGGGGCTTGGTCCAGGGCTGGGGCTGGGCTGAGGCCGGGGCTGGGTCAGGGCCTGGGGCTGGGCTGAGGGCAGGGCTGGGCTAGGGCTGGACTGGGGCCGGGGCTGTGGCTGGGGTTGGGCTGTGGCAGGGCTGGGGCTGGGGCTGGGCTGGGGCTGGGCTGGGGCTGGGTCCACGGCTGGGGCTGGGCTGTGCCTGGGGCTCGGTCCAGGGCTGTGTCTGGGCTGTGGCTGGAGCTGGGCTGGGGCTGAGGGCTGGGTCTGGGGCTGGGGCTGGGCTAGGGCTGGGCTGGGGCCGGGGGCTGCGACTGGGGCTGGGTCCAGGGCTGGGGCTGGGGCGGGGACTGGGACAGGGCTGGGGCAGGGGGCTGGGTCCAGGGGCTGGGGCTGGGCGGTGGCTGGGGCTGGGCTGGGGGAGCGGATGGGGCTGGGGCTGGGGCTGGGACTGGGGCTTGGGCTGTGGCAGGGCTGGGCCTTGGTTGGGGATGAGCCTGTGGTGGGGCTGGGGCTGGGTCCAGGGCAGGGGCTGGGGCTGGGGCTGGGCGGTGGCTGGGGCTGGGACTGGATCCAGGGCAGGGGCTGGACTGGGGCTAGGGCTAGGCTGGGGCAGGGCTGGGTCTGGGCTGGGGCTGGGGCTGTGTCCAGGGTAGGGCTGGGGCCGGGGCTGGGGCTGGACTGCGTGCAGGCTTGGGGCAGGGGCTGGGGCTGGGGTTGGGCTGGGGCTGGGGCTGGGTCCAGGGCTGGGGCTGGGCTGGGGCTGGGGCTGCGTCCAGGGCTGTGGCTGGGCTGTGGCTGGAGCTGGGCTGGGGCTGTGTCTGGGCTGTGGCTGGAGCTGGGCTGGGGCTGAGGGTGGGGCTGGGGCTGGGGCTGAGCTCTGGCTGTGGCTGGGGACAGGGCTGGGGCCAGGCTGGGTCTGGGGCTGGGCTGAGGGCAGAGCTGGGGCTGGGTGCTGGGATGGGGCAGGACTGGGACTGGGGCAGGGGCACGGGCCGAGGCTGGGGGACAGGGCTAGGGCTGGAGCTAGGGCAGGGCTGGGGCCAGGCTGGGGCTGGGTTCGGCTCAGGGCTGGGGCTTGGTCCAGGGCTGGGGCTGGGCTGAGGCCGGGGCTGGGTCAGGGCCTGGGGCTGGGCTGAGGGTAGGGCTGGGCTAGGGCTGGACTGGGGCCGGGGCTGGGGCTGGGGTTGGGCTGTGGCAGGGCCGGGGCTGGGGGCTGGGCTAGGGCTGGGGTTGGGCTGGGGCAGGGCTGGGGCTGGGGCTGGGCTGGGGCTGGGCTGGGGCTGGGGCTGGGTCCACGGCTGGGGCTGGGCTGTGCCTGGGGCTCGGTCTAGGGCTGTGTCTGGGCTGTGGTTGGAGCTGGGCTGGGGCTGAAAGCTGGGGCTGGGTCTGGGCTAGGGCTGGGCTGGGGCCGGGGCTGCGACTGGGGCTGGGTCCAGGGCTGGGGCTGGGGCGGGGGACTGGGACAGGGCTGGGGCAGGGGCTGGGTCCAGGGCTGGGGCTGGGCGGTGGCTGGGGCTGGGCTGGGGGAACGGATGGGGCTGGGGCTGGGACTGGGGCTTGGCTGGGGATGAGGCTGGGGTGGGACTGGGGCTGGGTCCAGGGCAGGGGCTGGGGGCTGGGTCTGGGGCTGGGGCCGGGCTAGGGCCGGGCTGGGGGCAAGGATGGGGCTGGGGCTGGGGCTGGGCCAGTGCTTGGGCTGGGCTGGGACCGGGCCTGGGCTGGGGTAGGGCTGGCACAGGGCTGGGGCTGTGGCTGGACTGCGTGCAGGCTTGGGGCAGGGCTGGGGCAGGGGCAGGGGTGGGGCAGGGCTGGGGCTGGGGCTGGGCTGGTGGCGAGGGTGGGGCTGGGGCTGGGGCTGTGGACAGGGCTGGGGCTAGGGCTGAGGTAGGGGTAGGGCTGGGGCTGGATAGGGGCCAGGGCTGGGGCAGGGACTAGGCTTGAGGCTGGGCCTTGGGCTGGGGCTGGGTTGACGCAGGGCTGGGGCTGGGGCTGGAACCAAGGCTTGGGCAGGGCTGAGGCTGGGGCTGGAGCCAGGGCTGGGGCAGGGCTGAGGTCAGGCCTGGGGCTGGGCTGTGGCTGGGGCTGGGGACAGGGCTGGGGCTAGGCTGGGTCTGGGGCTGGGCTGAGGGCAGGGCTGGGGCTGGGGGCTGGGATGGGGCAGGACTGGGACTGGGGCAGGGGCACGGGCCGAGGCTGGGGACAGGGCTAGGGCTGGAGCTAGGGCAGGGCTGGGTCCAGGTTGGGGCTGGGTTCGGCTCAGGGCTGGGGGCTTGGTCCAGGGCTGGGGCTGGGCTGAGGCCGGGGCTGGGTCCGGGCCTGGGGCTGGGCTGAGGGCAGGGCTGGGCTAGGGCTGGGGCTGGGTCAGGGCTGGGCTGGGGCTGGGCTGGGTTAGGGCAGAGGCTGGGCTGGGACCAGGACTGGGCTGGGGCAGGGACTGGGGCAGGGCTGGGGCTGGGGCTGGGGCTGAGGGCAGGGCTGGGCTAGGGCTGGGCCTGGGCTGAGGGCAGGGCTGGGCTGGGGCTGGGGCTGGGCTGAGGGCAGGGCTGGGCTGGGGCTGGGGCTGGGCTGAGGGCAGGGCTGGGCTAGGGATGGGGCTGGGGCAGGGGCTGTGGCTGGGGCTGGGCTGGGCTGGGGCTGGGCTGGGGCCGAAGGTGGGGCTGGGGCTTGGGCTGGTGCTGGGGGCCGGGGCTGGGAGCAGGGCTGGGCTGGGGCAGGGACTGGAGCCAGGGCTGAGGCTGGGCTAGGGTCTGGGCTGTGGCTGGGGCTGCAACTGGGGCTGGGTCCAGGGCTGGGGCTGGGCTGTGGCTGGGGCTGGGCTGGGGCAGGGCTGGGGTAGGGCTGGAGAAGGGCTGGGGCCGGGGCTGGGAGCAGGGCTGGGCTGGGGCGGGGCCTGGGGCAGGGGGCCGCGGCTGGGGCTGGGTTGGGTGCAGGGCTGGGGCTGGGGCAGGGCGGGGGCTGGGGCAGGGCTGGGCTATGGCTGGGCTGGGGCCGGGTCTGGGGCCGTGGGTGGGGCTGGGCTGGGGGCTGGTCTGGGCCTGGGCTGAGAGCAGGGCTGGGCTAGGTCTGGGGCTGGGGCAGGGTTGGGCCCGAGGCTGGGGCAGGGCTGGGGTAGGGCTGGTGCTGGGCTGGGTTCTGGGCTGGGCTGGGGCGGGGACTGGAGCCGGGGCTGAGGCTGGGCTAGGGTCTGGGCTGGGGCCGGGGCTGGTGCTGGGCTGGGTTCTTTGCTGGGCTGGGGCGGGGACTGGAGCCGGGGCTGGGGCCGGGGCTGGGAGCAGGGCTGGGCTGGGGCGGGGACTGGAGCCAAGGCTGAGGCTGGGCTAGGGTCTGGGCTGGGGCTGGGGCTGCGACTGGGGCTGGGTCCAGGGCAGGGGCTGGGCTGGGGCTGGGGCTGGGTTGAGGGCAGGGCTGGTCTAGGTCTGGGGCGGGGGGCAGGGCTGGTGCCGGGGCTGAGGCTGGGCTGGGTTCTGGGCTGGGCCTGGGACAGGGCTGGGCCCGAGGCTGGGGCAGGGCTGGGACTGAGGTTGGGGCCGGGGCTGGGGCTGGGTTGGGGCCGGCGCTGAAGCAGGACTAGGCTGGAGGCTGGGCCTTGGGCTGGGGCAGGGCTGGAGTAGCGCTGGAGCCGGGGCTGGGGCCGGGGCTGGGAGCAGGGCTGGGCTGGGGCGGGGACTGGAGCCGGGTCTGAGGCTGGGCTAGGATCTGGGCTGGGGCCGGGGCTGCAACTGGGGCTGGGTCCGGGGCTGGGGCTGGGCTGGGTCCGGGGCTGGGGCAGGGCTGTCGCTGGGGCTGGGCTGGGGCAGGGCTGGGGTAGGGCTGGAGCCGGGGCTGGGGGCCGGGGGCTGGGAGCTGGGCTGGGCTAGGGCGGGGACTGGGGCAGGGGGCCAGGGCTGGGGCTGGGTTCGGTGCAGGGCTGGGGCTGGGGCAGGGCGGGGGCTGGGGCAGGGCTGGGCTGTGGCTGGGCTTAGGGCCGGGGCTGGGGCCGTGGGGTGGGGCTGGGCTGGGGGGCTGGGCTGGGCCTGGGCTGAGAGCAGGGCTGGGCTAGGTCTGGGGCTGGGGCAGGGCTGGGGCCGGGGCTGGGGCTGGGGCTGGGGCAGGGCTGGGGGCAGGGATGGGAGAGGGGCTGGGCAGGGCCCGGGGCTGGGCTGGGGCAGGGGGTGGGGCTGGGTCTGGGCTGGGTCTGGGTTCGGCTCAGGGCTGGGGCTTGGTCCAGGGCTGGGGCTGGGCTGAGGGCAGGGCTGGGGCTAGGCCTGGGGCTGGGTCAGGGCTAGGTTAGGGCTGGGCTGGGTCAGGGCTGGGTCCGGGCCTGGGGCTGGGCTGAGGGCAGGGCTGGGCTAGGGCTGGGCTGGGGGCCGGGGCTGGGGCTGGGGTTGGGTCCAGGGCTGGGGATGGGCTGTGGCTGGGGTTGGGCTGTGGCAGGGCCGGGGCTGGGGGCTGGGCTAGGGCTGGGGTTGGGCTGGGGCAGGGCTGGGGCTGGGGCTGGGCTGGGGCTGGGCTGGGGCTGGGGGCTGGGTCCACGGCTGGGGCTGGGCTGTGCCTGGGGCTCGGTCCAGGGCTGTGTCTGGGCTGTGGCTGGAGCTGGGCTGGGGCTGAGGGCTGGGGCTGGGGCTGGGTCTG
>NW_027144680.1:0-33991 GCF_026170545.1 Melanerpes formicivorus | reverse complement strand
CAGCCCAGCCGCAGCCCCAGCCCTGCCCACAGCCCAGAACCCAGCCCAGCCCCACCCTCATCCCCAGCCCAGCCGCAGCCCCAGCCCTGCCCCAGCCCAGACCCAGCCCAGCCCCAGCCCCAGCCCAGCCCCTGCCCTGGACCCAGCCCCCAGCCCCAGCCCCAGCCTTTGCCCCAGTCCCCGCCCCAGCCCAGTCCTGGTCCCAGCCCAGCCCCACCGCAGCCCCAGCCCTAGCCCAGCCCTACCCTCAGGCCCCAGCCCCAGCCCCAGCCCCAGCCCCACCCTCGGCCCCAGCCCAGCCCCAGCCCTAGCCCAGCCCAGCCACAGCCACAGCCCAGCCCCAGCCCCAGCCCCAGCCCCAGCCCCAGCCCCAGCCCCACCCTCGGCCCCAGCCCAGCCCCAGTCCTAGCCCAGCCCAGCCCCAGCCCCAGCCCCAGCCCCAACATTGGCCCCAGCCCAGCCCCAGCCCCACCCTCGACCCCAGCCCAGCCCCAGCCACAGCCCAGCCCCAGCCCCGACCACAGCCCCGGCCCCAGTCCCATCCCAGCCCCAGCCCATTCCCTGCCCCAGTCCCAGCCCCAGTCCTGCCCCATCCCAGCCCCCATCCCTAGCCCTGCCAAAGCCATGCCCTCAGCCCAGCCCCAGCCCCAGCCCGGCCCCAGCCCTGTCCCCAGGCCCAGCCAAAGCCCAGCACCAACGCTGCTCCAGCCCCAGGCCCAGGCACGGCCCCAGCCCCAGCCCCAGCCCTGCCCAAACCTCGGTTCCAGCCCCGGCCCCAGCACTGCCCCAGCCCCAGCCCCATCCCCATCACTGCCCCCAGCCCCAGCCCGACCCCATCCCTGCCCCAGCCTCGGGCCCAGCCCTGCCCCAGGTCCAGCCCCAGCCCCAGCCCTGCCCCAGCCCAGCCCCAGCCCCGGCCCCAGCCCCAGCCCCAGCCCCAGCCCCAGCCCTGGCCCAAACCCCAGCCCCAGCCCTGGCCCCAGCCCCAGCCCTAGCCCAGCCCCAGCACCGGCCCCAGCCCCAGCCCCAGCCCTGCCCCAGCCCAGCCCCAACACTAGCCTCTGGCCTGGCCCCAGCCCCAGCCCCAGCCCCTGCCCTGCGCCAGCCCAGCCCCAGCCACCGCCCAGCCCCAGCCCTGGACCCCAGCCTCGGGCCCAGCCCTGCCCCAGGCCCAGCCCAGACCGCAGCCCAGCCCCACCCAAGGCTCCATCCCCGGCCCCAGCCCAGCCCTAGCCCAGCCCTGCACAGCCTCAGCCCCAGCCCAGCCTCCAGCCCCTAGCCCAGCCCCAGCCCCCAGCCCTGGCCCCATCCTTGGCCCAGCCCCCAACCCCAGACTCAGCCCCATCCCTGCCCCCAGACCCAGCCCTGCACCGAACCCTGCCCCAGCACGGCCCCAGCCCCTGCCCCAGCCCTGTCCCCAGCCCGGGCCCCCAGCCCCAGGCCCCAGCCCCAGTCCTGCCCCGGCCCAGCCCCAGCCCCAGCCCAGCCCCTGGCCTGGACCCAGTCCAGCCCCCAGCCCCAGCCCAGCCTCAGCCCCGGACTCAGCCCTGCCCAGAGCCACCCCTAGCATAGCCCTGCCCTCAGCCCAGCCCCAGCCCTGCCCCAGCCCCAGCCCCAGCCCCGGCCCCAGCCCAGCCCTAGCCCCAGCCCTGCAGAGCCACAGCCCTAACCCAGCCCTGCCCTTAGCCCTTAGCCCCAAGCCTTGCCCCAGCCTTGGGCCCAGCCCTGTCCCAGGCCCAGCCCAGACCCTAGCCCAGCCTCAGCCCCTGCCTCAGCCCAGCCCCAGCCCTGTCCCCAGCCCCGGCCCCTGCCCGAGCCCCAGCCCCCAGCCCCAGTCCTGCCCCGGCCCAGCCCAGCCCCAGCCCAGCCCCTGCCCTGGACCCAGTCCAGCCCCAGCCCCAGCCCAGCCTCAGCCCAGCCCCACCAGCCCTGTCCCCAGCCCCGGCCCCTGCCCCAGCCCCAGCCACAGCCCCAGTCTTACCCCGACCACAGCCCCGGCCCCAGCCCCAGCCCAGCCCCAGCCCCTTCCCTGCCCCAGTCCCAGCCCCATTCCTGCCCCATCCCAGCCCCCATCCCTAGCCCTGCCCAAGCCGTGCCCTCACCCCAGCCCCAGCCCCAGCCCGGCCCCAGCCCTGACCCCAGCCCCAGCCCTGGCCCCATCCTTGGCCCAGCCCTCAACCCAGACTCAGTCCTGCACCGAACCCAGCCCCAGCCCCAGCCCAGCCCCTGCCCTGGACCCAGACCAGCCCCAGCCCCAGCCCAGCCTCAGCCCTGGCCCCAGCCCTGCCCCAGCCCCACCCCTAGCATAGCCCTGCCCTCAGCCCAGCCTCACGCCCTGTCCCAGCCCCACCCCTAGCCTAGCCCTGCCCTCAGCCCAGCCCCAGCCCTGCCCCAGCCCCAGCCTCCAGCCCCCTCCCTCGGCCCCAGCCCAGCCCCAGCCCTAGCCCAGCCCAGCCCCAGCCCCAGCCCAGCCTCAGCCCTGGACCCAGTCCCAGCCCAGCCCCAGCCCCAACTTCGACCCCAGCCCAGCCCCAGCCCTAGCCCAACCCAGCCCCAGCCACAGCCCAGCCCCAGCCCCGACCACAGCCCCGGCCCCAGCCCCAGTCCAGCCACAGCCCTTTCCCTGCCCCAGTCCCAGCCCCAGTCCTGCCCCATCCCAGCCCCCATCCCTAGCCCTGCCAAAACCCTGCCCTCAGCCCAGCCCCAGCCCCAGCCCCCTCCCTCGGCCCCAGCCCAGACCCAGCCCTAGCCCAGCTTAGCCCCAGCCCCAGCCCAGCCTCAGCCCTGGACCCAGTCCCAGCCCAGCCCCAGCCACCGCCCAGCCCCAGCCCTGGACCCCAGCCTCGGGCCCAGCCCTGTCCCAGGCCCAGCCCCAGACCCTAGCCCAGCCTCAGCCCCGGCCCCAGCCCTGCCTCAGCCCCTGCCCTGTCCAGCCCTGCCTCAGCCCCAGCCCAGCCTCCAGCCCCTAGCCCAGCCCCAGCCCCAGCCAGCCCCATCCTTGGCCCAGCCCCCAAACCAGACTCAACCCCATCCCTGCCCCCAGACCCAGCCCTGCACCGAACCCTGCCCCAGCACGGCCCCAGCCCTGCCCCAGCCCTGTCCCCAGCCCGGGCCCCTACCCAGCCCCAGCCCCAGCCCCAGTCCTGCCTTGGCCCTGCCCCAGCCCCAGCCCAGACCCTGGCCTGGACCCAGTCCAGCCCCAGCCCCAGCCCAGCCTCACCCCCGGCCTCAGCCATGCCCCAGAGCCACGCCTAGCCTAGCCCTGCCCTCAGCCCAGCTACAGCCCTGCCCCAGCCCCAGCCCTAGCCCAGCCCTGCGCCCAGTCCCAGCCCCAGCCCCAGCCCCCTCCCCTCGGCCCCCAGCCCAGCCCCAGCCCTAGCCCAGCCCTGCACAGCCACAGCCCTAACCCAGCCCTGCCCTTAGCCCAGCCCCAGCCCTGCCCCAGCCTAGGGCCCAGCCCTGTCCCAGGCCCAGCCCAGATCCTAGCCCAGCCTCAGCCCCGGCCCAGCCCTGCCGCAGCCCCTGCCCTGTCCCAGCCCTGCCCCCAGCCCCAGCCCTGTCCCCAGCCCCCGGCCCCTGCCCCAGCCCCAGCCACAGCCCCAGTCCTGACCCGGCCCAGCCCCAGCCCTAACCCAACCCAGCCCCAGCCACAGCCCAGCCCCAGCCCCGAGCACAGGCCCGGCCCCCAACCCCAGCCCGGCCCCAGCACTGTCCCCAGCCCCTGCCCTGGCCCCAGCCCCAGCCACCGCCCAGCCCCAGCCCTGGACCCCAGCCTCAGGCCCTGCCCTGCCCCAGGCCCAGCCCAGACCCCAGCACAGCCGCAGCCCCCAGCCCAGCCTCCAGCCCCTAGCCCAGCCCCAGCCCCAGCCCTGGCCCCATCCTTGGCCCAGCCCTCAACCCAGACTCAGCCCCCATCCCTGCCCCCAGACCCAGCCCTGCACCGACCCTGCCCCAGCCCTGTCCCCAGCCCCAGCCCCGGCCCCAGCCCCATCCCCATCCCCAGTCCTGCCCCGGCCCAGCCCCAGCCCCAGCCCAGCCCCTGCCCTGGACCCAGACCAGCCCCAGCCCCAGCCCAGCCTCAGCCCTGACCCCAGCCCTGCCCCAGCCCCAGCTCCTTCCCTGCCCCAGCCCCAGCTCCTTCCCTGCCCCAGCCCCAGCCCCTCCCTCGGCCCCAGCCCAACCCCAGCCCTGTCCCCAGCCCTGCACAGCCACAGCCCTAACCCAGCCCCTGCCCTTAGCCCCAGCCCCCAGCCTTGCCCCAGCCTCGGGCCCAGCCCTGTCCCAGGCCCAGCCCAGACCCTAGCCCAGCCTCAGCCCCGGCCCCAGCCCTGCCGCAGCCCCTGCCCTGCCCCAGCCCTGCCTCAGCCCCAGCCCAGCCTCCAGCCCCTAGCACAGCCCCAGCCCCAGCCCTGGCCCCATCTTTGGCCCAGGCCCCAACCCAGACTCAGCCCCATCCCTGCCCCCAGACCCAGCCCTGCAACGGACCCCCAGCCCCAGCCCGGACCCAGCCCTGCCCCAGCCCTGTCCCCAGCCCCGGCCCCTGCCCCAGCCCCAGCCCCAGCCCCAGTCCTGCCCCGGCCCAGCCCCAGCCCCAGCCCCAGCCCAGCCTCAGCCCAGCCCCAGCCCTGTCCCCAGCCCCGGCCCCTGCCCCAGCCCCAGCCACAGCCCCAGTCCTGCCCCCGGCCCAGCCCCAGCCCTAACCCAACCCAGCCCCAGCCACAGCCCAGCCCCAGCCCCGACCACAGCCCCGGCCCCAGCCCCAGCCCAGCCCCAGCCCCTTCCCTGCCCCAGTCCTGCCCCATCCCTGCCCCAATCCCTAGCCCTGCCCAAGACCTGCCCTCAGCCCAGCCCCAGCCCCAGTCCGGCCCCAGCCCCTGTCCCGAGCCCCTGCCGTGGCCCCAACCCCAGCCCGGCCCCAGCACTGTCCCCAGCCCCTGCCCTGGCCCCAGCCCCCAGCCACCGCCCAGCCCCAGCCCTGGACCCCAGCCTCAGGCCCTCCCTGCCCCAGGCCCAGCCCAGACCCACCAGCACAGCCTCAGCCCCAGCCCAGCCTCCAGCCCCTAGCCCAGCCCCAGCCCCAGCCCTGGCCCCATCCTTGGCCCAGCCCTCAACCCAGACTCAGCCCCATCCCTGCCTGCAGACCCAGCCCTGCACCGAACCCTGCCCCAGCCCTGTCCCCAGCCCCAGCCCCCGGCCCCCAGCCCCCATCCCCATCCCCAGTCCTGCCCCGGCCCAGCCCCAGCCCCAGCCCAGCCCCTGCCCTGGACCCAGACCAGCCCCAGCCCCAGCCCAGCCTCAGCCCTGACCCCAGCCCTTCCCCAGCCCCAACTCTAGCATAGCCCTGCCCTCAGACCAGCCTCAGCCCTGTCCCAGCCCCCACCCCTAGCCTAGCCCTGCCCTCAGCCCATCCCCAGCCCTGCCCCAGCCCCAGCCCTAGCCCAGCCCTGCGCCCAGCCCCAGCCCCAGCCCAGCCCCTCCCTCGGCCCCAGCCCAGCCCCAGCCCCACCCTCGACCCCAGCCCAGCCCCAGCCACAGCCCAGCCCCAGCCCCGACCACAGCCCCAGCCCCAGCCCCATCCCAGCCCCAGCCCCTTCCCTGCCCCAGTCCCAGCCCCAGTCCTGCCCCATCCCATCCCCCATCCCTAGCCCCTGCCAAAGCCATGCCCTCAGCCCAGCCCCAGCTCGAGCCCACCCCAGCCCTGTCCCCAGCCCCGGCCCCTGCCCCAGCCCTGTCCCCAGCCCCGGCCCCTGCCCCAGCCCCAGCCCCAGCCCCAGTCCTGCCCCGGCCCAGCCCCAGCCCCAGCCCCAGCCCAGCCTCAGCCCAGCCCCAGCCCTGTCCCCAGCCCCGGCCCCTGCCCCAGCCCCAGCCACAGCCCCAGTCCTGCCCCGGCCCAGCCCCAGCCCTAACCCAACCCAGCCCCAGCCACAGCCCAGCCACAGCCCAGCCCCGACCACAGCCCCGGCCCCAGCCCCAGCCCAGCCCCAGCCCCCTTCCCTGCCCCAGTCCTGCCCCATCCCTGCCCCAATCCATAGCCCTGCCCAAGACCTGCCCTCAGCCCTGCCCCAGCCCTGTCCCCAGCCCCAGCCCCAGCCCAGCCCCTGCCCTGGACCCAGACCAGCCCCAGCCCCAGCCCAGCCTCAGCCCTGACCCCAGCCCTGCCCCAGCCCCAAACCTAGCATAGCCCTGCCCTCAGCCCAGCCTCAGCCCTGTCCCAGCCCCACCCCTAGCCTAGCCCTGCCCTCAGCCCATCCCCAGCCCTGCCCCAGCCCCAGCCCTAGCCCAGCCCTGCGCCCAGTCCCAGCCCCAGCCCAGCCCCTCCCTCGGCCCCAGCCCAGCCCCAGCCCCACCCTCGACCCCAGCCCAGCCCCAGCCCCATCCCAGCCCCAGCCCCTTCCCTGCCCCAGTCCCAGCCCCAGTCCTGCCCCATCCCATCCCCCATCCCTAGCCCTGCCAAAGCCATGCCCTCAGCCCAGCCCCCCAGCTCGAGCCCGGCCCCAGCCCTGTCCCCAGCCCCAGCCACAGCCCAGCACCAACGCTGCTCCAGCCCCAGGCCCAGGCACGGCCCCAGCCCCAGCCCCAGCCCTGCCCAAACCTCGGTTCCAGCCCCGGCCCCAGCCCTGCCCCAGCCCCAGCCCTAGCCCAGCCCCAGCCCAGCCCCAGCCCCAGCCCCAGCCCCTGCCCTGCGCCAGCCCAGCCCCAGCCTCAGCCCAGCCCCTGCCCCTGGACCCAGCCCCAGCCCTAACCCAGCCCCAGCCCAGCCCCAGCCACCGCCCAGCCCCAGCCCTGGACCCCAGCCTCGGGCCCAGCCCTGCCCCAGGCCCAGCCCAGACCGCAGCCCAGCCCCACCCATGGCCCCATCCCCGGCCCCAGCCCAGCCCTAGCCCAGCCCTGCACAGCCTCAGCCCCAGCCCAGCCTCCAGCCCCTAGCCCAGCCCCAGCCCCAGCCCTGGCCCCATCCTTGGCCCAGCCCTCAACCCAGACTCAGCCCCATCCCTGCCTGCAGACCCAGCCCTGCACCGAACCCTGCCCCAGCCCCTGTCCCCAGCCCCAGCCCCGGCCCCAGCCCCATCCCCATCCCCCAGTCCTGCCCCGGCCCAGCCCCAGCCCCAGCCCAGCCCCTGCCCTGGACCCAGACCAGCCCCAGCCCCAGCCCAGCCTCAGCCCTGACCCCAGCCCTTCCCCAGCCCCAACTCTAGCATAGCCCTGCCCTCAGACCAGCCTCAGCCCTGTCCCAGCCCCACCCCCTAGCCTAGCCCTGCCCTCAGCCCATCCCCAGCCCTGCCCCAGCCCCAGCCCTAGCCCAGCCCTGCGCCCAGCCCCAGCCCCAGCCCAGCCCCTCCCTCGGCCCCAGCCCAGCCCCAGCCCCACCCTCGACCCCAGCCCAGCCCCAGCCACAGCCCAGCCCCAGCCCCGACCACAGCCCCAGCCCCAGCCCCATCCCAGCCCCAGCCCCTTCCCTGCCCCAGTCCCAGCCCCAGTCCTGCCCCATCCCATCCCCCATCCCTAGCCCTGCCAAAGCCATGCCCTCAGCCCAGCCCCAGCTCGAGCCCACCCCAGCCCTGTCCCCAGCCCCGGCCCCTGCCCCAGCCCTGTCCCCAGCCCCGGCCCCTGCCCCAGCCCCAGCCCCAGCCCCAGTCCTGCCCCGGCCCAGCCCCAGCCCCAGCCCCAGCCCAGCCTCAGCCCAGCCCCAGCCCTGTCCCCAGCCCCGGCCCCTGCCCCAGCCCCAGCCACAGCCCCAGTCCTGCCCCGGCCCAGCCCCAGCCCTAACCCAACCCAGCCCCAGCCACAGCCCAGCCCCAGCCCCCGACCACAGCCCCGGCCCCAGCCCCAGCCCAGCCCCAGCCCCTTCCCTGCCCCAGTCCTGCCCCATCCCTGCCCCAATCCATAGCCCTGCCCAAGACCTGCCCTCAGCCCTGCCCCAGCCCTGTCCCCAGCCCCAGCCCCAGCCCAGCCCCCTGCCCTGGACCCAGACCAGCCCCAGCCCCAGCCCAGCCTCAGCCCTGACCCCAGCCCTGCCCCAGCCCCAAACCTAGCATAGCCCTGCCCTCAGCCCAGCCTCAGCCCCTGTCCCAGCCCCACCCCTAGCCTAGCCCTGCCCTCAGCCCATCCCCAGCCCTGCCCCAGCCCCAGCCCTAGCCCAGCCCTGCGCCCAGTCCCAGCCCCAGCCCAGCCCCTCCCTCGGCCCCAGCCCAGCCCCAGCCCCACCCTCGACCCCAGCCCAGCCCCAGCCCCATCCCAGCCCCAGCCCCTTCCCTGCCCCAGTCCCAGCCCCAGTCCTGCCCCATCCCATCCCCCATCCCTAGCCCTGCCAAAGCCATGCCCTCAGCCCAGCCCCAGCTCGAGCCCGGCCCCAGCCCCTGTCCCCAGCCCCAGCCACAGCCCAGCACCAACGCTGCTCCAGCCCCAGGCCCAGGCACGGCCCCAGCCCCAGCCCCAGCCCAGCCTCACCCCCCGGCCTCAGCCCTGCCCCAGAGCCACGCCTAGCCTAGCCCTGCCCTCAGCCCAGCTACAGCCCTGCCCCAGCCCCAGCCCTAGCCCAGCCCTGCGCCCAGTCCCAGCCCCAGCCCCAGCCCCTCCCTCGGCCCCAGCCCAGCCCCAGCCCTAGCCCAGCCCTGCACAGCCACAGCCCTAACCCAGCCCTGCCCTTAGCCCAGCCCCAGCCCTGCCCCAGCCTAGGGCCCAGCCCTGTCCCAGGCCCAGCCCAGATCCTAGCCCAGCCTCAGCCCCGGCCCAGCCCTGCCGCAGCCCCTGCCCTGTCCCAGCCCTGCCCCAGCCCCAGCCCTGTCCCCAGCCCCGGCCCCTGCCCCAGCCCCAGCCACAGCCCCAGTCCTGACCCGGCCCAGCCCCAGCCCTAACCCAACCCAGCCCCAGCCACAGCCCAGCCCCAGCCCCGAGCACAGGCCCGGCCCCAACCCCAGCCCGGCCCCAGCACTGTCCCCAGCCCCTGCCCTGGCCCCAGCCCCAGCCACCGCCCAGCCCCAGCCCTGGACCCCAGCCTCAGGCCCTGCCCTGCCCCAGGCCCAGCCCAGACCCCAGCACAGCCGCAGCCCCAGCCCAGCCTCCAGCCCCTAGCCCAGCCCCAGCCCCAGCCCTGGCCCCATCCTTGGCCCAGCCCTCAACCCAGACTCAGCCCCATCCCTGCCCCCAGACCCAGCCCTGCACCGAACCCTGCCCCAGCCCTGTCCCCAGCCCCAGCCCCGGCCCCAGCCCCATCCCCATCCCCAGTCCTGCCCCGGCCCAGCCCCAGCCCCAGCCCAGCCCCTGCCCTGGACCCAGACCAGCCCCAGCCCCAGCCCAGCCTCAGCCCTGACCCCAGCCCTGCCCCAGCCCCAGCTCCTTCCCTGCCCCAGCCCCAGCTCCTTCCCTGCCCCAGCCCCAGCCCCTCCCTCGGCCCCAGCCCAACCCCAGCCCTGTCCCCAGCCCTGCACAGCCACAGCCCTAACCCAGCCCTGCCCTTAGCCCAGCCCCAGCCTTGCCCCAGCCTCGGGCCCAGCCCTGTCCCAGGCCCAGCCCAGACCCTAGCCCAGCCTCAGCCCCGGCCCCAGCCCTGCCGCAGCCCCTGCCCTGCCCCAGCCCTGCCTCAGCCCCAGCCCAGCCTCCAGCCCCTAGCACAGCCCCAGCCCCAGCCCTGGCCCCATCTTTGGCCCAGGCCCCAACCCAGACTCAGCCCCATCCCTGCCCCCAGACCCAGCCCTGCAACGACCCCAGCCCCAGCCCGGACCCAGCCCTGCCCCAGCCCTGTCCCCAGCCCCGGCCCCTGCCCCAGCCCCAGCCACAGCCCCAGTCCTGCCCCGGCCCAGCCCCAGCCCCAGCCCCAGCCCAGCCTCAGCCCAGCCCCAGCCCTGTCCCCAGCCCCGGCCCCTGCCCCAGCCCCAGCCACAGCCCCAGTCCTGCCCCGGCCCAGCCCCAGCCCTAACCCAACCCAGCCCCAGCCACAGCCCAGCCCCAGCCCCGACCACAGCCCCGGCCCCAGCCCCAGCCCAGCCCCAGCCCCTTCCCTGCCCCAGTCCTGCCCCATCCCTGCCCCAATCCCTAGCCCTGCCCAAGACCTGCCCTCAGCCCAGCCCCAGCCCCAGTCCGGCCCCAGCCCTGTCCCGAGCCCCTGCCGTGGCCCCAACCCCAGCCCGGCCCCAGCACTGTCCCCAGCCCCTGCCCTGGCCCCAGCCCCAGCCACCGCCCAGCCCCAGCCCTGGACCCCAGCCTCAGGCCCTCCCTGCCCCAGGCCCAGCCCAGACCCCAGCACAGCCTCAGCCCCAGCCCAGCCTCCAGCCCCTAGCCCAGCCCCAGCCCCAGCCCTGGCCCCATCCTTGGCCCAGCCCTCAACCCAGACTCAGCCCCATCCCTGCCTGCAGACCCAGCCCTGCACCGAACCCTGCCCCAGCCCTGTCCCCAGCCCCAGCCCCGGCCCCAGCCCCATCCCCATCCCCAGTCCTGCCCCGGCCCAGCCCCAGCCCCAGCCCAGCCCCTGCCCTGGACCCAGACCAGCCCCAGCCCCAGCCCAGCCTCAGCCCTGACCCCAGCCCTTCCCCAGCCCCAACTCTAGCATAGCCCTGCCCTCAGACCAGCCTCAGCCCTGTCCCAGCCCCACCCCTAGCCTAGCCCTGCCCTCAGCCCATCCCCAGCCCTGCCCCAGCCCCAGCCCTAGCCCAGCCCTGCGCCCAGCCCCAGCCCCAGCCCAGCCCCTCCCTCGGCCCCAGCCCAGCCCCAGCCCCACCCTCGACCCCAGCCCAGCCCCAGCCACAGCCCAGCCCCAGCCCCGACCACAGCCCCAGCCCCAGCCCCATCCCAGCCCCAGCCCCTTCCCTGCCCCAGTCCCAGCCCCAGTCCTGCCCCATCCCATCCCCCATCCCTAGCCCTGCCAAAGCCATGCCCTCAGCCCAGCCCCAGCTCGAGCCCACCCCAGCCCTGTCCCCAGCCCCGGCCCCTGCCCCAGCCCTGTCCCCAGCCCCGGCCCCTGCCCCAGCCCCAGCCCCAGCCCCAGTCCTGCCCCGGCCCAGCCCCAGCCCCAGCCCCAGCCCAGCCTCAGCCCAGCCCCAGCCCTGTCCCCAGCCCCGGCCCCTGCCCCAGCCCCAGCCACAGCCCCAGTCCTGCCCCGGCCCAGCCCCAGCCCTAACCCAACCCAGCCCCAGCCACAGCCCAGCCCCAGCCCCGACCACAGCCCCGGCCCCAGCCCCAGCCCAGCCCCAGCCCCTTCCCTGCCCCAGTCCTGCCCCATCCCTGCCCCAATCCATAGCCCTGCCCAAGACCTGCCCTCAGCCCTGCCCCAGCCCTGTCCCCAGCCCCAGCCCCAGCCCAGCCCCTGCCCTGGACCCAGACCAGCCCCAGCCCCAGCCCAGCCTCAGCCCTGACCCCAGCCCTGCCCCAGCCCCAAACCTAGCATAGCCCTGCCCTCAGCCCAGCCTCAGCCCTGTCCCAGCCCCACCCCTAGCCTAGCCCTGCCCTCAGCCCATCCCCAGCCCTGCCCCAGCCCCAGCCCTAGCCCAGCCCTGCGCCCAGTCCCAGCCCCAGCCCAGCCCCTCCCTCGGCCCCAGCCCAGCCCCAGCCCCACCCTCGACCCCAGCCCAGCCCCAGCCCCATCCCAGCCCCAGCCCCTTCCCTGCCCCAGTCCCAGCCCCAGTCCTGCCCCATCCCATCCCCCATCCCTAGCCCTGCCAAAGCCATGCCCTCAGCCCAGCCCCAGCTCGAGCCCGGCCCCAGCCCTGTCCCCAGCCCCAGCCACAGCCCAGCACCAACGCTGCTCCAGCCCCAGGCCCAGGCACGGCCCCAGCCCCAGCCCCAGCCCTGCCCAAACCTCGGTTCCAGCCCCGGCCCCAGCCCTGCCCCCAGCCCCAGCCCTAGCCCAGCCCCAGCCCAGCCCCAGCCCCAGCCCCAGCCCCTGCCCTGCGCCAGCCCAGCCCCAGCCTCAGCCCAGCCCCTGCCCTGGACCCAGCCCCAGCCCTAACCCAGCCCCAGCCCAGCCCCAGCCACCGCCCAGCCCCAGCCCTGGACCCCAGCCTCGGGCCCAGCCCTGCCCCAGGCCCAGCCCAGACCGCAGCCCAGCCCCACCCATGGCCCCATCCCCGGCCCCAGCCCAGCCCTAGCCCAGCCCTGCACAGCCTCAGCCCCAGCCCAGCCTCCAGCCCCTAGCCCAGCCCCAGCCCCAGCCCTGGCCCCATCCTTGGCCCAGCCCTCAACCCAGACTCAGCCCCATCCCTGCCTGCAGACCCAGCCCTGCACCGAACCCTGCCCCAGCCCTGTCCCCAGCCCCAGCCCCGGCCCCAGCCCCATCCCCATCCCCAGTCCTGCCCCGGCCCAGCCCCAGCCCCAGCCCAGCCCCTGCCCTGGACCCAGACCAGCCCCAGCCCCAGCCCAGCCTCAGCCCTGACCCCAGCCCTTCCCCAGCCCCAACTCTAGCATAGCCCTGCCCTCAGACCAGCCTCAGCCCTGTCCCAGCCCCACCCCTAGCCTAGCCCTGCCCTCAGCCCATCCCCAGCCCTGCCCCAGCCCCAGCCCTAGCCCAGCCCTGCGCCCAGCCCCAGCCCCAGCCCAGCCCCTCCCTCGGCCCCAGCCCAGCCCCAGCCCCACCCTCGACCCCAGCCCAGCCCCAGCCACAGCCCAGCCCCAGCCCCGACCACAGCCCCAGCCCCAGCCCCATCCCAGCCCCAGCCCCTTCCCTGCCCCAGTCCCAGCCCCAGTCCTGCCCCATCCCATCCCCCATCCCTAGCCCTGCCAAAGCCATGCCCTCAGCCCAGCCCCAGCTCGAGCCCACCCCAGCCCTGTCCCCAGCCCCGGCCCCTGCCCCAGCCCTGTCCCCAGCCCCGGCCCCTGCCCCAGCCCCAGCCCCAGCCCCAGTCCTGCCCCGGCCCAGCCCCAGCCCCAGCCCCAGCCCAGCCTCAGCCCAGCCCCAGCCCTGTCCCCAGCCCCGGCCCCTGCCCCAGCCCCAGCCACAGCCCCAGTCCTGCCCCGGCCCAGCCCCAGCCCTAACCCAACCCAGCCCCAGCCACAGCCCAGCCCCAGCCCCGACCACAGCCCCGGCCCCAGCCCCAGCCCAGCCCCAGCCCCTTCCCTGCCCCAGTCCTGCCCCATCCCTGCCCCAATCCATAGCCCTGCCCAAGACCTGCCCTCAGCCCTGCCCCAGCCCTGTCCCCAGCCCCAGCCCCAGCCCAGCCCCTGCCCTGGACCCAGACCAGCCCCAGCCCCAGCCCAGCCTCAGCCCTGACCCCAGCCCTGCCCCAGCCCCAAACCTAGCATAGCCCTGCCCTCAGCCCAGCCTCAGCCCTGTCCCAGCCCCACCCCTAGCCTAGCCCTGCCCTCAGCCCATCCCCAGCCCTGCCCCAGCCCCAGCCCTAGCCCAGCCCTGCGCCCAGTCCCAGCCCCAGCCCAGCCCCTCCCTCGGCCCCAGCCCAGCCCCAGCCCCACCCTCGACCCCAGCCCAGCCCCAGCCCCATCCCAGCCCCAGCCCCTTCCCTGCCCCAGTCCCAGCCCCAGTCCTGCCCCATCCCATCCCCCATCCCTAGCCCTGCCAAAGCCATGCCCTCAGCCCAGCCCCAGCTCGAGCCCGGCCCCAGCCCTGTCCCCAGCCCCAGCCACAGCCCAGCACCAACGCTGCTCCAGCCCCAGGCCCAGGCACGGCCCCAGCCCCAGCCCCAGCCCTGCCCAAACCTCGGTTCCAGCCCCGGCCCCAGCCCTGCCCCAGCCCCAGCCCTAGCCCAGCCCCAGCCCAGCCCCAGCCCCAGCCCCAGCCCCTGCCCTGCGCCAGCCCAGCCCCAGCCTCAGCCCAGCCCCTGCCCTGGACCCAGCCCCAGCCCTAACCCAGCCCCAGCCCAGCCCCAGCCACCGCCCAGCCCCAGCCCTGGACCCCAGCCTCGGGCCCAGCCCTGCCCCAGGCCCAGCCCAGACCGCAGCCCAGCCCCACCCATGGCCCCATCCCCGGCCCCAGCCCAGCCCTAGCCCAGCCCTGCACAGCCTCAGCCCCAGCCCAGCCTCCAGCCCCTAGCCCAGCCCCAGCCCCAGCCCTGGCCCCATCCTTGGCCCAGCCCTCAACCCAGACTCAGCCCCATCCCTGCCTGCAGACCCAGCCCTGCACCGAACCCTGCCCCAGCCCTGTCCCCAGCCCCAGCCCCGGCCCCAGCCCCATCCCCATCCCCAGTCCTGCCCCGGCCCAGCCCCAGCCCCAGCCCAGCCCCTGCCCTGGACCCAGACCAGCCCCAGCCCCAGCCCAGCCTCAGCCCTGACCCCAGCCCTTCCCCAGCCCCAACTCTAGCATAGCCCTGCCCTCAGACCAGCCTCAGCCCTGTCCCAGCCCCACCCCTAGCCTAGCCCTGCCCTCAGCCCATCCCCAGCCCTGCCCCAGCCCCAGCCCTAGCCCAGCCCTGCGCCCAGCCCCAGCCCCAGCCCAGCCCCTCCCTCGGCCCCAGCCCAGCCCCAGCCCCACCCTCGACCCCAGCCCAGCCCCAGCCACAGCCCAGCCCCAGCCCCGACCACAGCCCCAGCCCCAGCCCCATCCCGGCCCCAGCCCCTTCCCTGCCCCAGTCCCAGCCCCAGTCCTGCCCCATCCCATCCCCCATCCCTAGCCCTGCCAAAGCCATGCCCTCAGCCCAGCCCCAGCTCGAGCCCACCCCAGCCCTGTCCCCAGCCCCGGCCCCTGCCCCAGCCCTGTCCCCAGCCCCGGCCCCTGCCCCAGCCCCAGCCCCAGCCCCAGTCCTGCCCCGGCCCAGCCCCAGCCCCAGCCCCAGCCCAGCCTCAGCCCAGCCCCAGCCCTGTCCCCAGCCCCGGCCCCTGCCCCAGCCCCAGCCACAGCCCCAGTCCTGCCCCGGCCCAGCCCCAGCCCTAACCCAACCCAGCCCCAGCCACAGCCCAGCCCCAGCCCCGAACACAGCCCTGGCCCCAGCCCCAGCCCAGCCCCAGCCCCTTCCCTGCCCCAGTCCTGCCCCATCCCTGCCCCAATCCCTAGCCCTGCCCAAGACCTGCCCTCAGCCCAGCCCCAGCCCCAGTCCGGCCCCAGCCCTGTCCCGAGCCCCTGCCGTGGCCCCAACCCCAGCCCGGCCCCAGCACTGTCCCCAGCCCCTGCCCTGGCCCCAGCCCCAGCCACCGCCCAGCCCCAGCCCTGGACCCCAGCCTCAGGCCCTCCCTGCCCCAGGCCCAGCCCAGACCCCAGCACAGCCTCAGCCCCAGCCCAGCCTCCAGCCCCTAGCCCAGCCCCAGCCCCAGCCCTGGCCCTATCCTTGGCCCAGCCCTCAACCCAGACTCAGCCCCATCCCTGCCTGCAGACCCAGCCCTGCACCGAACCCTGCCCCAGCCCTGTCCCCAGCCCCAGCCCCGGCCCCAGCCCCATCCCCATCCCCAGTCCTGCCCCGGCCCAGCCCCAGCCCCAGCCCAGCCCCTGCCCTGGACCCAGACCAGCCCCAGCCCCAGCCCAGCCTCAGCCCAGCCCCAGCCCTGGACCCCAGCCTCAGGCCCTGCCCTGCCCCAGGCCCAGCCCAGACCCCAGCACAGCCGCAGCCCCAGCCCAGCCTGCAGCCCCTAGCCCAGCCCCAGCCCCAGCCCTGGCCCCATCCTTGGTCCAGCCCTCAACCCAGACTCAGCCCCATCCCTGCCCCCAGACCCAGCCCTGCACCGAACCCTGCCCCAGCCCTGTCCCCAGCCCCAGCCCCAGCCCAGCCCCTGCCCTGGACCCAGACCAGCCCCAGCCCCAGCCCAGCCTCAGCCCTGACCCCAGCCCTGCCCCAGCCCCAAACCTAGCATAGCCCTGCCCTCAGACCAGCCTCAGCCCTGTCCCAGCCCCACCCCTAGCCTAGCCCTGCCCTCAGCCCATCCCCAGCCCTGCCCCAGCCCCAGCCCTAGCCCAGCCCTGCGCCCAGTCCCAGCCCCAGCCCAGCCCGTCCCTCGGCCACAGCCCAGCCCCAGCCCCACCCTCGACCCCAGCCCAGCCCCAGCCACAGCCCAGCCCCAAGCCCCGACCACAAGCCCCAGCCCCAGCCCCATCCCAGCCCCAGCCCCTTCCCTGCCCCAGTCCCAGCCCCAGTCCTGCCCCATCCCATCCCCCATCCCTAGCCCTGCCAAAGCCATGCCCTCAGCCCAGCCCCAGCTCGAGCCCGGCCCCAGCCCTGTCCCCAGCCCCAGCCACAGCCCAGCACCAACGCTGCTCCAGCCCCAGGCCCAGGCACGGCCCCAGCCCCAGCCCCAGCCCTGCCCAAACCTCGGTTCCAGCCCCGGCCCCAGCCCTGCCCCAGCCCCAGCCCTAGCCCAGCCCCAGCCCAGCCCCAGCCCCAGCCCCAGCCCCTGCCCTGCGCCAGCCCAGCCCCAGCCTCAGCCCAGCCCCTGCCCTGGACCCAGCCCCAGCCCTAACCCAGCCCCAGCCCAGCCCCAGCCACCGCCCAGCCCCAGCCCTGGACCCCAGCCTCGGGCCCAGCCCTGCCCCAGGCCCAGCCCAGACCGCAGCCCAGCCCCACCCATGGCCCCATCCCCGGCCCCAGCCCAGCCCTAGCCCAGCCCTGCACAGCCACAGCCCTAGCCCCGCCGTGCCCTTAGCCCAGCCCCAGCCCTGCCCCAGCCTCGGGCCCAGCCCTGTCCCACACCCAGCCCAGACCCTAGCCCAGCCTCAGCCCCAGCCCCAGCCCTAGTCCAGCCCCAGCCCAGACCCAGCCCCAGCCCCAGCCCCTGCCCTGCGCCAGCCCAGCCCCAGCCCCAGCCCTGCCCCAGCCTCGGGCCCAGCCCTGTCCCAGACCCAGCCCAGACCCTAGCCCAGCCTCAGCCCCGGCCCCAGCCCTGCCGCTGCCCCTGCCCTGCCCCAGCCCTGCCTCAGCCCCAGCCCAGCCTCCAGCCCCTAGCCCAGCCCCAGCCCCAGCCCTGGCCCCATCCTTGGCCCAGCCCCCAACCCAGATCCAGCCTCATCCCTGCCCCCAGACCCAGCCCTGCACCGAACGAGCCCCAGCCCGGCCCCAGCCCTGCCCCAGCCCTGTCCCCAGCCCGGGCCCCTGCCCCAGCCCCAGCCCCAGCCCCAGTCCTGCCCCGGCCCAGCCCCAGCCCCAGCCCAGCCCCTGCCCTGGACCCAGTCCAGCCCCAGCCCCAGCCCAGCCACAGCCCCGGCACCAGCTCTGCCCCAGCCCCACCCCTAGCCTAGCCCTGCGCCCAGCCCCAGCCCCAGCCCCAGCCCAGCCCCAGCCCAGCCCCAGCCATAGCCCAGCCCAGCGCTGCCCCAGCCCAGCTCTAGCCCAGCCCTCCCCCCAGCCCTAGCCCAGCCCTGCCCCCAGTCCAGCACCAGCCCCGCCTTGGCCCCAAACCTGCCCCAGCGCCAGCCCAGCCCAAGCCACAGCCCTGCCCCAGCCCTGTCCCCAGCCCCTTCCCTGCCCCAGCCCTACCCGAGCCCAGCCCCAGCCCCAGCCCTACCCCAGCCCTGCCCCAGACTCTGGTCCAGCCCTACCCCAGGCCCAGCCCAGAACCCAGCCCAGCCCCACCCTCATCCCCAGCCCAGCCGCAGCCCCAGCCCTGCCCCAGCCCAGAACCCAGCCCAGCCCCACCCTCATCCCCAGCCCAGCCGCAGCCCCAGCCCTGCCCCAGCCCAGACCCAGCCCAGCCCCAGCCACCGCCCAGCCCCAGCCCTGGACCCCAGCCCAGCCCCAGCCCTGCCCCAGACCCGGCCCTAGCCCTGCCTGAGACCCAGCCCCCTGCCCCAGCCCCAGTCCTGCCCCAGGCCCGGCCCCAGCCCCATCCCCAGCCCAGCCATAGACTTGGCTCCAGCCCCAGCCCCAGCCCAGCCCCAGCCCAAGGCCCAGCCTCCAGCCTAGTCCTGCCCTAGCCCCAGCCCCAGCCCCGGCTCCAGCCCTACCCCAGTCCCTGCCCCAGGCCAGTCATGCCCCAGCCCAGCCCCAGCCCCAGCCTTGCCCCAGTCCCCGCCCCAGCCCAGTCCTGGTCCCAGCCCAGCCCCACCGCTGCCCCAGCCCTAGCCCAGCCCTACCCTCAGGCCCCAGCCCCAGCCCCAGCCCCAGCCCCACCCTCGGCCCCAGCCCAGCCCCAGCCCTAGCCCAGCCCAGCCACAGCCACAGCCCAGCCCCAGCCCCAGCCCCAGCCCCAGCCCCAGCCCCAGCCCCACCCTCGGCCCCAGCCCAGCCCCAGCCCTAGCCCAGCCCAGCCACAGCCACAGCCCAGCCCCAGCCCTGGACCCAGCCCCTTCCCTGCCCCAGCCCAGCCCCAGCCCCAGCCCCAGCCCCAACATTGGCCCCAGCCCAGCCCCTCCCTCGGCCCCAGCCCAGCCCCAGCCCCACCCTTGACCCCAGCCCAGCCCCAGCCACAGCCCAGCCCCAGCCCCGACCACAGCCCCGGCCCCAGTCCCATCCCAGCCCCAGCCCCTTCCCTGCCCCAGTCCCAGCCCCAGTCCCAGCCCCAGTCCTGCCCCATCCCAGCCCCCATCCCTAGCCCTGCCAAAGCCATGCCCTCAGCCCAGCCCCAGCCCCAGCCCGGCCCCAGCCCTGTCCCCAGCCCCAGCCACAGCCCAGCACCAACGCTGCTCCAGCCCCAGGCCCAGTCACGGCCCCCAGCCCCAGCCCCAGCCCTGCCCAAACCTCGGTTCCAGCCCCGGCCCCAGCCCTGCCCCAGCCCCAGCCCCATCCCCATCCCTGCCCCAGCCTCGGGCCCAGCCCTGCCCCAGGTCCAGCCCCAGCCCCAGCCCTGCCCCAGCCCAGCCCCAGCCATGGACCCAGCCCAAGCCCCAGCCCTAGCCCCAGCCCTGGCCCAAACCCCAGCCCCAGCCCTGGCCCCAGCCCCAGCCCTAGCCCAGCCCCAGCACCGGCCCCAGCCCCAGCCCCAGCCCTGCCCCAGCCCAGCCCCAACACTAGCCTCTGGCCTGGCCCCAGCCCCAGCCCCAGCCCCAGCCCCTGCACTGCGCCAGCCCAGCCCCAGCCCCAGCCCAGCCCCTGCCCTGGACCCAGCCCCAGCCCTAACCCAGCCCCAGCCCAGCCCCAGCCACCGCCCAGCCCCAGCCCTGGACCCCAGCCTCGGGCCCAGCCCTGCCCCAGGCCCAGCCCAGACCCCAGCCCAGCCCCACCCAAGGCTCCATCCCCGGCCCCAGCCCAGCCCTAGCCCAGCCCTGCACAGCCACAGCCCTAACCCAGCCCTGCCCTTAGCCCAGCCCCAGCCCTGCCCCAGCCTCGGGCCCAGCCCTGTCCCAGGCCCAGCCCAGAACCTAGCCCAGCCTCAGCCCCGGCCCCAGCCCTGCCGCAGCCCCTGCCCTGCCCCAGCCTTGCCTCAGCCCCAGCCCAGCCTCCAGCCCCTAGCCCAGCCCCAGCCCCAGCCCTGGCCCCATCCTTGGCCCAGCCCCCAACCCAGACTCAGCCACATCCCTGCTCCCAGACCCAGCCCTGCACCGAACCCTGCCCCAGCACGGCCCCAGCCCTGCCCCAGCCCTGTCCCCAGCCCGGGCCCCAGCCCCAGCCCCAGCCCCAGTCCTGCCTCGGCCCAGCCCCAGCCCCAGCCCCAGCCCAGCCCCTGGCCTGGACCCAGTCCAGCCCCAGCCCCAGCCCAGCCTCAGCCCCGGACTCAGCCCTGCCCCAGAGCCACCCCTAGCATAGCCCTGCCCTCAGCCCAGCCCCAGCCCTGCCCCTGCCCCACCCCTAGCCTAGCCCTGCGCCCAGCCCCAGCCCCAGCCCCAGCCCCGGCCCCAGCCCAGCCCTAGCCCAGCCCTAGCCCAGCCCTGCACAGCCACAGCCCTAACCCAGCCCTGCCCTTAGCCCAGCCCCAGCCTTGCCCCAGCCTCGGGCCCAGCCCTGTCCCAGGCCCAGCCCAGACCCTAGCCCAGCCTCAGCCCCGGCCTCAGTCCAGCCCCAGCCCTGTCCCCAGCCCCGGCCCCTGCCCGAGCCCCAGCCCCAGCCCCAGTCCTGCCCCGGCCCAGCCCAGCCCCAGCCCAGCCCCTGCCCTGGACCCAGTCCAGCCCCAGCCCCAGCCCAGCCTCAGCCCAGCCCCAGCCCTGTCCCCAGCCCCGGCCCCTGCCCGAGCCCCAGCCCCAGCCCCAGTCCTGCCCCGGCCCAGCCCAGCCCCAGCCCAGCCCCTGCCCTGGACCCAGTCCAACCCCAGCCCCAGCCCAGCCTCAGCCCAGCCCCAGCCCTGTCCCCAGCCCCGGCCCCTGCCCCAGCCCCAGCCACAGCCCCAGTCCTGCCCCGGCCCCGCCCCAGCCCTAACCCAACCCAGCCCCAGCCACAGCCCAGCCCCAGCCCCGGCCACAGCCCCGGCCCCATCCCCAGCCCAGCCCCAGCCCCTTCCCTGCCCCAGTCCTGCCCCATCCCAGCCCCAATCCCTAGCCCTGCCCAAGACCTGCCCTCAGCCCAGCCCCAGCCCCAGTCCGGCCCCAGCCCTGTCCCCAGCCCCTGCCCTGGCCCCAACCCCAGCCCGGCCCCAGCACTGTCCCCAGCCCCTGCCATGGCCCCAGCCCCAGCCACCGCCCAGCCCCAGCCCTGGACCCCAGCCTCAGGCCCTGCCCTGCCCCAGGCCCAGCCCAGACCCCAGCACAGCCTCAGCCCCAGCCCAGCCTCCAGACCCTAGCCCAGCCCCAGCCCCAGCCCTGGCCCCATCCTTGGCCCAGCCCCCAACCCAGACTCAGCCCCATCCCTGCCCCCAGACCCAGCCCTGCACCGAACCCTGCCCCAGCCCTGTCCCCAGCCCCGGCCCCAGCCCCATCCCCATCCCCAGTCCTGCCCCAGCCCAGCCCCAGCCCCGACCACAGCCCCGGCCCCATCCCCAGCCCAGCACCAGCCCCTTCCCTGCCCCACCCCCAGCCCCAGCCACCGCCCAGCCCCAGCCCTGGACCCCAGCCTCGGCCCCAGCCCTGCCCCAGGCCCAGCCCAGACCCCAGCCCTGCCCCCAGCCCAGCCCCACCCACGGCTCCATCCCCGGCCCCAGCCCAGCCCTAGCCCAGCCCTGCACAGCCACAGCCCTAACCCAGCCCAGCCCTTAGCCCAGACCCTAGCCCAGCCTCAGCCCCGGCCCCAGCCCTGCTGCAGCCCCTGCCCTGCCCCAGCCCTGCCTCAGCCCCAGCCCAGCCTCCAGCCCCTAGCCCAGCCCCAGCCCCAGCCCCAGCCCTGGCCCCATCTTTGGCCCTGGCCCCAACCCAGACTCAGCCCCATCCCTGCCCCCAGACCCAGCCCTGCAGCGACCCCAGCCCCAGCCCTGCCCCAGCCCTGCCCCAGCCCTGTCCCCAGCTTCGGCCCCTGCCCCAGCCCCAGCCCCGGCCCCAGTCCTGCCCCATCCCAGCCCCAATCCCTAGCCCTGCCCAAGCCCTGCCCTCAGCCCAGCCCCAGCCCCAGCCCGGCCCCAGCCCTGTCCCCAGCCCCTACCATGGCCCCAACCCCAGCCCGGCCCCAGCACTGTCCCCAGCCCCTGCCCTGGCCCCAGCCCCAGCCACCGCCCAGCCCCAGCCCTGGACCCCAGCCTCAGGCCCTGCCCTGCCCCAGGCCCAGCCCAGACCCCAGCACAGCCTCAGCCCCAGCCCAGCCTCCAGCCCCTAGCCCAGCCCCAGCCCCAGCCCTGGCCCCATCCTTGGCCCAGCCCCCAACCCAGACTCAGCCCCATCCCTGTCCCCAGACCCAGCCCTGCACCGAACCCTGCCCCAGCCCTGTCCCAAGCCCCAGCCCCGGCCCCAGCCCCATCCCCATTCCCCGTCCTGCCCCGGCCCAGCCCCAGCCCCAGCCCAGCCTCAGCCCTGGCCCCAGCCCTGCCCCAGCCCCACCCCTAGTATAGCCCTGCCCTCAGCCCAGCCTCAGCCCTGTCCCAGCCCCACCCCTAGCCTAGCCCTGCCCTCAGCCCAGCCCCAGCCCTGCCCCAGCCCCAGCCTCCAGCCCCTCCCTCGGCCCCAGCCCAGCCCCAGCCCTAGCCCAGCCCAGCCCCAGCCCCAGCCCAGCCTCAGCCCTGGACCCAGTCCCAGCCCAGCCCCAGCCCCACCTTCGACCCCAGCCCAGCCCCAGCCCTAGCCCAACCCAGCCCCAGCCACAGCCCAGCCCCAGCCCCGACCACAGCCCCGGCCCCAGCCCCAGCCCAGCCACAGCCCTTTCCCTGCCCCAGTCCCAGCCCCAGTCCTGCCCCATCCCAGCCCCCATCCCTAGCCCTGCCAAAACCCTGCCCTCAGCCCAGCCCCAGCCCCAGCCCCTCCCTCGGCCCCAGCCCAGACCCAGCCCTAGCCCAGCTTAGCCCCAGCCCCAGCCCAGCCTCAGCCCTGGACCCAGTCCCAGCCCAGCCCCAGCCCCACCCTCGACCCCAGCCCAGCCCCAGCCCTAGCCCAACCCAGCCCCAGCCACAGCCCAGCCCCAGCCCCGACCACAGCCCCGGCCCCAGCCCCATCCCAGCCCCAGCCCCTTCCCTGCCCCAGTCCCAGCCCCAGTCCTGCCCCATCCCAGCCCCCATCCCTAGCCCTGCCCAAGCCCTGCCCTCAGCCCAGCCCCAGCCCCAGCCCAGCCCAAGCCCTGGACCCAGCCCCAGCCTCAGCCCAGCACCAACGCTGCTCCAGCCCCAGCCCCAGGCACGGCCCCAGCCCCAGCCCTGCCCAAACCTTGGTTCCAGCCCCGGCCCCATCCCTGCCCCCAGCCCCAGCCCTAACCCAGCCCCAGCCCAGCCCCAGCCACCGCCCAGCCCCAGCCCTGGACCCCAGCCTCGGGCCCAGCCCTGCCCCAGGCCCAGCCCAGACCGCAGCCCAGCCCCACCCATAGCCCCATCCCAGGCCCCCGCCCAGCCCTACCCCAGCCCTGCACAGCCACAGCCCTGCCCCAGCCTCGGGCCCAGCCCTGTCCCAGGCCCAGCCCAGACCCTAGCCCAGCCTCAGCCCCGGCCCCAGCCCTGCCTCAGCCCCTGCCCTGTCCCAGCCCTGCCTTCGCCCCAGCCCAGCCTCCAGCCCCTAGCCCAGCCCCAGCCCCAGCCCAGCCCCATCCTTGGCCCAGCCCCCAAACCAGACTCAGCCCCATCCCTGCCCCCAGACCCAGCCCTGCACCGAACCCTGCCCCAGCACGGCCCCAGCCCTGCCCCAGCCCTGTCCCCAGCCCGGGCCCCTACCCCAGCCCCAGCCCCAGCCCCAGTCCTGCCTCGGCCCAGCCCCAGCCCCAGCCCAGCCCCTGGCCTGGACCCAGTCCAGCACCAGCCCCAGCCCAGCCTCACCCCCGGCCTCAGCCCTGCCCCAGAGCCACGCCTATCCTAGCCCTGCCCTCAGCCCAGCTACAGCCCTGCCCCAGCCCCAGCCCCAGCCCCAGCCCCAGCCCCTCCCTCGGCCCCAGCCCAGCCCCAGCCCTAGCCCAGCCCTGCACAGCCACAGCCCTAACCCAGCCCTGCCCTTAGCCCAGCCCCAGCCTTGCCCCAGCCTCGCGCCCAGCCCTGTCCCAGGCCCAGCCCAGACCCTAGCCCAGCCTCAGCCCCGGCCCCAGCCCTGCCGCAGCCCCTGCCCTGCCCCAGCCCTGCCTCAGCCCCAGCCCAGCCTCCAGCCCCTAGCACAGCCCCAGCCCCAGCCCTGGCCCCATCTTTGGCCCGGGCCCCAACCCAGACTCAGCCCCATCCCTGCCCCCAGACCCATCCCTGCAACGAACCCAGCCCCAGCCCGGACCCAGCCCTGCCCCAGCCCTGTTCCCAGCCCCGGCACCTGCCCCAGCCCCAGCCCCAGCCCCAGTCCTGCCCCAGCCCAGCCCCAGCCCCAGCCCCAGCCCAGCCTCAGCCCAGCCCCAGCCCTGTCCCCAGCCCCGGCCCCTGCCCCAGCCCCAGCCACAGCCCCAGTCCTGCCCCGGCCCAGCCGCAGCCCTAACCCAACCCAGCCCCAGCCACAGCCCAGCCCCAGCCCCGAACACAGGCCCGGCCCCAACCCCAGCCCGGCCCCAGCACTGTCCCCAGCCCCTGCCCTGGCCCCAGCCCCAGCCACCGCCCAGCCCCAGCCCTGGACCCCAGCCTCAGGCCCTGCCCTGCCCCAGGCCCAGCCCAGACCCCAGCACAGCCGCAGCCCCAGCCCAGCCTCCAGCCCCTAGCCCAGCCCCAGCCCCAGCCCTGGCCCCATCCTTGGCCCAGCCCTCAACCCAGACTCAGCCCCATCCCTGCCCCCAGACCCAGCCCTGCACCGAACCCTGCCCCAGCCCTGTCCCCAGCCCCAGCCCCGGCCCCAGCGCCATCCCCATCCCCAGTCCTGCCCCGGCCCAGCCCCAGCCCCAGCCCAGCCCCTGCCCTGGACCCAGACCAGCCCCAGCCCCAGCCCTGCCCCAGCCCCAACCCTAGCATAGCCCTGCCCTCAGCCCAGCCTCAGCCCTGTCCCAGCCCCACCCCTAGCCTAGCCCTGCCCTCAGCCCATCCCCAGCCTTGCCCCACCCCCAGCCCCAGCCCTAGCCCAGACCTGCGCCCAGCCCCAGCCCCAGCCCAGCCCCTCCCTCGGCCCCAGCCCAGCCCCAGCCCCACCCTCGACCCCAGCCCAGCCCCAGCCACAGCCCAGCCCCAGCCCCGACCACAGCCCCAGCCCCAGCCCCAGCCCAGCCCCAGCCCCTTCCCTGCCCCAGTCCCAGCCCCAGTCCTGCCCCATCCCAGCCCCCATCCCTAGCCCTGCCCAAGCCGTGCCCTCACCCCAGCCCCAGCCCCAGCCCGGCCCCAGCCCTGACCCCAGCCCCAGCCCTGGCCCCATCCTTGGCCTAGCCCTCAACCCAGACTCAGTCCTGCACCGAACCCAGCCCCAGCCCCAGCCCAGCCCCTGCCCTGGACCCAGACCAGCCCCAGCTCCAGCCCAGCCTCAGCCCTGGCCCCAGCCCTGCCCCTAGCCTAGCCCTGCCCTCAGCCCTGCCCCAGCCCAGCCCCAGCCATGGACCCAGCCCCAGCCCCAGCCCTGGCCCAAACCCCAGCCCCAACCCTGGCCCCAGCCCCAGCCCTAGCCCAGCCCCAGCCCCGGCCCCAGCCCCAGCCCCAGCCCTGCCCCAGCCCAGCCCCAACACTAGCCTCTGGCCTGGCCCCAGCCCCAGCCCAGCCCCAGCCCCAGCCCCAGCCCCTGCCCTGGACCCAGCCCCAGCCCTAACCCAGCCCCAGCCCAGCCCCAGCCACCGCCCAGCCCCAGCCCAGCACCTGCCCTGGACCCAGCCCCAGCCCTAACCCAGCCCCAGCCCAGCCCCAGCCACCGCCCAGCCCCAGCCCTGGACCCCAGCCTCGGTCCCAGCCCTGCCCCAGGCCCAGCCCAGACCGCAGCCCAGCCCCACCCATGGCCCCATCCCCGGCCCCAGCCCAGCCCTAGCCGAGCCCTGCACAGCCACAGCCCTAGCCCAGCCGTGCCCTTAGCCCAGCCCCAGCCCTGCCCCAGCCTCGGGCCCAGCCCTGTCCCAGGCCCAGCCCAGACCCTAGCCCAGCCTCAGCCCCGGCCCCAGCCCTGCCGCAGCCCCTGCCCTGCCCCAGCCCTGCCTCAGCCCCAGCCCAGCCTCCTGCCCCTAGCCCAGCCCCAGCCCCAGCCCTGGCCCCATCCTTGGCCCAGCCCCCAACCCAGATCCAGCCTCATCCCTGCCCCCAGACCCAGCCCTGCACCGAACGAGCCCCAGCCCGGCCCCAGCCCTGCCCCAGCCCTGTCCCCAGCCCGGGCCCCTGCCCCAGCCCCAGCCCCAGCCCCAGTCCTGCCCCGGCCCAGCCCCAGCCCCAGCCCAGCCCCTGGCCTGGACCCAGTCCAGCCCCAGCCCCAGCCCAGCCACAGCCCCGGCACCAGCCCTGCCCCAGCCCCACCCCTAGCCTAGCCCTGCGCCCAGCCCCAGCCCCAGCCCAGCCCCAGCCCAGCCCCAGCCATAGCCCAGCCCAGCGCTGCCCCAGCCCAACTCTAGCCCAGCCCTCCCCCCAGCCCTAGCCCAGCCCTGCCCCCAGTCCAGCACCAGCCCCGCCTTGGCCCCAAACCTGCCCCAGCGCCAGTCCTGCCCCAGCCCCGGCCCCACCCCAGCCGCAGCCCAGCCCAAGACTTGGTTCCAGCCCCAGCCCCAGCCCTGCCCCAGCCCAGCCCAAGCCACAGCCCTGCCCCAGCCCTGTCCCCAGCCCCTTCCCTGCCCCAGCCCCAGCCCTACCCCAGCCCTGCCCCAGCCTCTGGTCCAGACCTACCCCCGGCCCAGCCCAGAACCCAGCCCAGCCCCACCCTCATCCCCAGCCCAGCCGCAGCCCCAGCCCAGCCCCCAACCCAGACTCAGCCCCATCCCTGCCCCCAGACCCAGCCCTGCACCGAACCCAGCCCCAGCCCGGACCCAGCCCTGCCCCAGCCCTGTCCACAGCCCCGGCTCCTGCCCCAGCCCCAGCCCCAGCCCAGCCTCAGCCCCGGCCCCAGCCCTGCCCCAGAGCCACCCCTAGCATAACCCTGCCCTCAGCCCAGCCGCAGCCAAGCCCCAGCCCAGCCCCAGCCCTAGCCCAGCCCAGCGCTGCCCCAGCCCAGCTCTAGCCCAGCCCTCCCCCCAGCCCTAGCCCAGCCCTGCCCTCAGACCAGCACCAGCCCAGCCTTGGCCCCAGACCTGCCCCAGCGCCAGTCCTGCCGCAGCCCCGGCCCCACCCCAGCCGCAGCCCTGCCCAAGACTTGGTTCCAGCCCCAGCCACAGCCCTGCCCCAGCCCAGCCCAAGCCACAGCCCTGCCCCAGCCCTGTCCCCAGCCCCTTCCCTGCCCCAGCCCTACCCGAGCCCAGCCCCAGCCCCAGCCCTACCCCAGCCCTGCCCCAGCCTCGGGTCCAGCCCTACCCCAGCCCCAGCCCTGGACCCAGCCCAGCCCCAGCCCCAGCCCTGGCCCCAGCCCCACCCTCGGCCCCAGCCCAGCCCCAGCCCTAACCCAGCCCAGCCACAGCCACAGCCCCAGCCCCAGCCCTGGACCCAGCCCCAGCCCCAGCCCTGCCCCAGCCCAGCCCAAGCCACAGCCCTGCCCCAGCCCTGTCCCCAACCCCTTCCCTGCCCCAGCCCTACCCGAGCCCAGCCCCAGCCCCAGCCCTACCCCAGCCCTGCCCCAACCTCGGGTCCAGCCCTACCCCAGGCCCAGCCCAGAACCCAGCCCAGCCCCACCCTCATCCCCAGCCCAGCCGCAGCCCCAGCCCCGGCCCCAGCCCTGCCCCAGCCCTGCCCTCAGCCCAGACCCAGACCCAGCCCAGCCCCAGCCACCGCCCAGCCCCAGCCCTGGACTCCAGCCTCGGGTCCAGCCCTGCCCCAGGCCCAGCCCAGACCACAGCCCAGCCCCACCCATGGCCCCATTCCCGGCCCCAGCCCACCCCTAGCCCAGCCCTTCACAGCCACAGCCCTAGCCCAGCCGTGCCCTTAGCCCAGCCCCAGCCCTGCCCCAGCCTCGGGCCCAGCCCTGTCCCAGGCCCAGCCCAGACCGCAGCCCAGCCCCACCCATGGCCCCATCCCCGGCCCCAGCCCAGCCCTAGCCCAGCCCTGCACAGCCACAGCCCTAGCCCAGCCGTGCCCTTAGCCCAGCCCCAGCCCTGCCCCAGCCTCGGGCCCAGCCCTGTCCCAGGCCCAGCCCAGACCCTAGCCCAGCCTCAGCCCCGGCCCCAGCCCTGCCGCAGCCCCTGCCCTGCCCCAGCCCTGCCTCAGCCCCAGCCCAGCCTCCTGCCCCTAGCCCAGCCCCAGCCCCAGCCCTGGCCCCATCCTTGGCCCAGCCCCCAACCCAGACCCAGCCTCATCCCTGCCCCCAGACCCAGCCCTGCACCGAACGAGCCCCAGCCCGGCCCCAGCCCAGCCCAAGCCACAGCCCTGCCCCAGCCCCAGCCACCGCCCAGCCCCAGCCCTGGACCCCAGCCTCAGGCCGTTCCCTGCCCCAGACCCAGCCCAGACCCCAGCACAGCCTCAGCCCCAGCCCAGCCTCCAGCCCCTAGCCCAGCCCCAGACCCAGCCCTGCACCGAACCCTGCCCCAGCCCTGTCCCCAGCCCCAGCCCCGGCCCCAGCCCCATCCCCAGCCCCAGTCCTGCCCCGGCCCAGCCCCAGCCCCAGCCCCAGCCCAGCCCCTGCCCTGGACCCAGCCCTAGCCAGGCCCCAGCCCCAGCCCCAGCCCCAGCCCTTCCCCAGCCCCAGCCCTAGCCCAGCCCTGCCCTCAGCCCCAGCCCCAGCCCAGCCTCAGCCCTGACCCCAGCCCTGCCCCAGCCCCAACCCTAGCATAGCCCTGCCCTCAGCCCAGCCTCAGCCCTGTCCCAGCCCCACCCCTAGCCTAGCCCTGCCCTCAGCCCATCCCCAGCCCTGCCCCAGCCCCAGCCCTAGCCCAGCCCTGCCCCAGCCTCGGGTCCAGCCCTACCCCAGGCCCAGCCCAGAACCCAGCCCAGCCCCACCCTCATCCCCAGCCCAGCCGCAGCCCCAGCCCTGCCCCAGCCCAGCCCCAGCCCAGCCCCAGCCCCAGCCCAGCCCCTGCCCTGGACCCAGCCCCAGCCCTTACACAGCCCCAGCCCAGCCCCAGCCCCAGCCCAGCCCCAGCCCTGCCCCAGACCCGACCCCAGCCCTGCCTGAGACCCAGCCCCAGCCCCAGCCCCGGCCCCAGCCCAGACCCAGCCCCAGTCCTGCCCCAGCCCCGGCCCCAGCCGTAGCGCAGCCCCAGCCCCGGCCCCAGACCCAGCCCCAGCCCTGCCCCAGCCTAGGGTCCAGCCTCGGTTCCAGCCCTACCCCAGGCCCAGCCCAGAACCCAGCCCAGCCCCACCCTCATCCCCCAGCCCAGCCGCAGCCCCAGCCCCAGCCCCAGCCCAGCCCCTGCCCTGGACCCAGCCCTAGCCCTAAACCAGCCCCAGCCCAGCCCCAGCCACCACCCAGCCCCAGCCCTGGACCCCAGCCTCGGGCCCAGCCCAGCCCCAGGCCCAGCCCAGATCGCAGCCCAGCACCAGCCCCAGCCCGGCCCCAGCCCTGTCCCAGCCCCTGCCCTGGCCCCAGCCCCAGCCACCGCCCAGCCCCATACCTGGACCCCAGCCTCAGGCCGTTCCCTGCCCCAGGCCCAGCCCAGACCCCAGCACAGCCTCAGCCCCAGCCCAGCCTCCAGCCCCTAGCCCAGCCCCAGACCCAGCCCTGCACCGAACACTGCCCCAGCCCTGTCCCCAGCCCCAGCCCCGGCCCCAGCCCCATCCCCAGCCCCAGTCCTGCCCCGGCCCAGCCCCTGCCCCAGCCCAGCCCCTGCCCTGGACCCAGACCAGCCCCAGCCCTGACCCCAGCCCTGCCCCAGCCCCACCCCTAGCATAGCCCTGCCCTCAGCCCAGCCTCAGCCCTGTCCCAGCCCCACCCCTAGCCTAGCCCTGCCCTCAGCCCATCCCCAGCCCTGCCCCAGCCCCAGCCCTAGCCCAGACCTGCGCCCAGCCCCAGCCCCAGCCCAGCCCCTCCCTCGGCCCCAGCCCAGCCCCAGCCCCACCCTCGACCCCAGCCCAGCCCCGACCACAGCCCAGCCCCAGCCCCGACCACAGCCCCGGCCCCAGTCCCATCCCAGCCCCAGCCCCTTCCCTGCCCCAGTCCCAGCCCCAGTCCTGCGCCATCCCAGCCCCCATCCCTAGCCCTGCCAAAGCCATGCCCTCAGCCCAGCCCCAGCCCCAGCCTGGCCCCAGCCCTGTCCCCAGCCCCAGCCACAGCCCAGCACCAACGCTGCTCCAGCCCCAGGCCCAGGCACGGCCCCAGACCCAGCCCAAGCCCTGCCCAGACCTTGGTTCCAACCCCGGCCCCAGCCCTGCCCCAGCCCCAGCCCCATCCCCAGCCGTGCCCCCAGCCCGAGCCCGACCCCATCCCTGCCCCAGCCTCGGGCCCAGCCCTGCCCCAGGTCCAGCCCCAGCCCCAGCCCTGCCCCAGCCATAGCCCAGCCCAGCGCTGCCCCAGCCCAGCTCTAGCCCAGCCCTCCCCCCAGCCCTAGCCCAGCCCTGCCCCCAGTCCAGCCCCAGCCCCAACCCGGCCCCAAACCTGCCCCAGCGCCAGTCCTGCCCCAGCTCCGGCCCAGCCCAAGCCACAGCCCTGCCCCAGCCCTGTCCCCAGCCCCTTCCCTGCCCCAGCCCTACCCGAGCACAGCCCCAGCCCCAGCCTTGCCCCAGTCCCCGCCCCAGCCAGTCCTGGTCCCAGCCCAGCCCCACCCCTGCCCCAGCCCTAGCCCAGCCCTACCCTCAGGCCCCAGCCCCAGCCCCAGCCCCAGCCCCACCCTCGGCCCCAGCCCAGCCCCAGCCCTAGCCCAGCCCAGCCACAGCCACAGCCCAGCCCCAGCCCTGGACCCAGCCCCAGCCCTGCCCCAGCCCAGCCCCAACCACAGCCCAGCCCCAGCCCTGGACCAAGCCCCCGCACCTTCCCTGCCCCAGCCCAGCCCCAGCCCCAGCCCAGCCTCAGCCCTGGCCCCAGCCCTGCCCCCAGCCCCAACCCTAGCATAGCCCTGCCCTCAGCCCAGCCTCAGCCCTGTCCCAGCCCCACCCCTAGCCTAGCCCTGCCCTCAGCCCATCCCCAGCCCTGCCCCAGCCCCAGCCCTAGCCCAGACCTGCGCCCAGCCCCAGCCCCAGCCCCACCCTCGACCCCAGTCCAGCCCCAGCCACAGCCCAGCCCCAGCCCCGACCACAGCCCCGGCCGCAGTCCCATCCCAGCCCCAGCCCCTTCCCTGCCCCAGTCCCAGCCCCAGTCCTGCCCCATCCCAGCCCCCATCCCTAGACCTGCCCAAGCCATGCCCTCAGCCCAGCCCCTGCCCCAGCCCGGCCCCAGCCCTGTCCCCAGCCCCAGCCACAGCCCAGCACCAACGCTGCTCCAGCCCCAGGCCCAGGCACGGCCCCAGCCCCAGCCCCAGCCCTGCCCAAACCTTGGTTCCAACCCCGGCCCCAGCCCTGCCCCAGCCGCAGCCCCATCCCCATCCCTGCCCCCAGCCCCAGCCCGACCCCATCCCTGCCGCAGCTTCGGGCCCAACCCTGCCCCAGGTCCAGCCCCAGCCCCAGCCCCAGCCCCAGCCCCACCCTCGGCCCCAGCCCAGCCCCAGCCCTAGCCCAGCCCAGCCCCAACCTTGGCCTCAGCCCAGCCCCAGTTCCAGCCCTGCCCCAGCCCAGCCCCAGTCCCAGCCCCAGCCCTGGCCCCATCCTTGGCCCAGCCCCCAAACCAGACTCAGCCCCATCCCTGCCCCCAGACGAAGCCCTGCACCGAACCTGCCCCAGCCCCAGCCCCAGTCCTGCGCCGGCCCAGCCCCAGCCCCAGCCCAGCCCCAGCCCCAGCCCAGCCTCAGCCCCGGCCCCACCCTTGCCCCAGCCCCACCCCTAGCATAGCCCTGCCCTCAGCCCAGCCCCAGCCCCAGCCCCAGCCCCACCCCTAGCCTAACCCCGCCCTCAGCCCAGCCCCAGCCCTGCCCCAGCCCCACCCCTAGCCCAGCCCTGCACCCAGACCCAGCCCCAGACCCAGCCCCACCCTCAGCCCCAGCCCAGCCCCAGCCCTAGCCCAGCCCAGCCCCAACCACAGCCCAGCCCCTGCCCTGGACCCAGCCCCAGCCCAGCCCCAGCCCCACCCTCGGCCCCAGCCCAGCCCCAGGCCCAGCCCAGACCGCAGCCCAGCCCCACCCACAGCCCCATCCCCGGCCCCAGTCCAGCCCTAGCCCAGCCCTGCACAGCCACAGCCCTAACCCAGCCCTGCCCTTAACCCAGCCCCAGCCCTGCCCCAGCCTCGGGCCCAGCCCTGTCCCAGGCCCAGCCCAGACCCTAGCCCAGCCTCAGCCCCGGCCCCAGCCCTGCCTCAGCCCCTGCCCTGTCCCAGCCCTGCCTCAGCCCCAGCCCAGCCTCCAGCCCCTAGCCCAGCCCCAGCCCCAACCCTGGCCCCATCCTTGGCCCAGCCCCCAACCCAGACTCAGCCCCATCCCTGCCCCCAGACCCAGCCCTGCACCGAACCCAGCCCCAGCCCGGCCCCAGCCCTGCCCCAGCCCTGTCCACAGCCCCGGCCCCTGCCCCAGCCCCAGCCCCAGCCCCAGCCCAGCCTCAGCCCCGGCCCCAGCCCTGCCCCAGAGCCACCCCTAGCATAGCCCTGCCCTCAGCCCAGCCGCAGCCCAGCCCCAGCCCAGCCCCAGCCATAGCCCAGCCCAGCGCTGCCCCAGCCCAGCTCTAGCCCAGCCCTCCCCCCAGCCCTAGCCCAGCCCTGCCCTCAGTCCAGCACCAGCCCCGTCTTGGCCCCAAACCTGCCCCAGCGCCAGTCCTGCCCCAGCTCCGGCCCCACCCCAGCCGCAGCCCTGCCCAAGACTTGGTTCCAGCCCCAGCCCCAGACCTGACCCAGCCCAGCCCAAGCCACAGCCCTGCCCCAGCCCTGTCCCCAGCCCCTTCCCTGCCCCAGCCCTACCCGAGCCCTGCCCCAGCCTCGGGTCCAGCCCTACCCCAGGCCCAGCCCAGAACCCAGCCCAGCCCCACCCTCATCCCCAGCCCAGCCGCAGCCCCAGCCCTGCCCCAGCCCAGACCCAGCCCAGACCCAGCCCCAGCCCAGCCCCTGCCCCAGACCCAGCCCTAGCCCTAAACCAGCCCCAGCCCAGCCCCAGCCACCGCCCAGCCCCAGCCCTGGACCCCAGCCTCGGGCCCAGCCCCAGCCCCAGGCCCAGCCCAGATCGCAGCCCAGCCCCAGCCCCAGCCCGACCCCAGCCCTGTCCCCAACCCCTGCCCTGGCCCCAGCCCCAGCCACCGCCCAGCCCTAGCCCTGGACCCCAGCCTCAGGCCCTGCCCTGCCCCAGGCCCAGCCCAGACCCCAGCACAGCCTCAGCCCCAGCCCAGCCTCCAGCCCCTAGCCCAGCCCCAGCCCCAGCCCTGGCCCCCATCCTTGGCCCAGCCCTCAACCCAGACTCAGCCCCATCCCTGCCTGCAGACCCAGCCCTGCACCGAACCCTGCCCCAGCCCTGTCCCCAGCCCCAGCCCCGGCCCAGCCCCATCCCCAGCCCCAGTCCCTGCCTCGGCCCAGCCCCAGCCCCAGCCCAGCCCCTGCCCTGGACCCAGACCAGCCCCAGCCCCAGCCCAGCCTCAGCCGTGACCCCAGCCCTGCCCCAGCCCCACCCCTAGCATAGCCCTGCCCTCAGCCCAGCCTCAGCCCTGTCCCAGCCCCAGCCCTAGCCTAGCCCTGCGCCCAGCCCCAGACCCAGCCCAGCCCCAGCCCAGCCCCAGCCATAGCCCAGCCCAGCACTGCCCCAGCACAGCTCTAGCCCAGCCCTCCCCCCAGCCCTAGCCCAGCCCTGCCCCCAGTCCAGCACCAGCCCCGCCTTGGCCCCAAACCTGCCCCAGCGCCAGTCCTGCCCCAGCCCCGGCCCTGCCCCAGCCGCAGCCCTGCCCAAGATTTGGTTCCAGCCCCAGCCCCAGCCCTGCCCCAGCCCAGCCCAAGCCACAGCCCTGCCCCAGCCCTGTCCCCAGCCCCTTCCCTGCCCCAGCCCTACCCGAGCCCAGCCCCAGCCCCAGCCCTACCCCAGCCCTGCCCCAGCCTCGGGTCCAGCCCTACCCCAGGCCCAGCCCAGAACACAGCCCAGCCCCACCCTCATCCCCAGCCCAGCCGCAGCCCCAGCCCTGCCCCAGCCCAGAACCCAGCCCAGCCCCACTCTCATCCCCAGCCCAGCCGCAGCCCCAGCCCTGCCCCAGCCCAGCCCCAGCCCCAGCCTTGCCCCAGTCCCCGCCCCAGCCCAGTCCTGGTCCCAGCCCAGCCCCACCCCTGCCCCAGCCCTAGCCCAGCCCTACCCTCAGGCCCCAGCCCCAGCCCCAGCCCCAGCCCCACCCTCGGCCCCAGCCCGGCCCCAGCCCAGCCCCAGCCCTAGCCCAGCCCTGCACCCAGACCCAGCCCCAGACCCAGCCCCCACCCTCAGCCCCAGCCCAGCCCCAGCCCTAGCCCAGCCCAGCCCCAGCCACAGCCCAGCCCCTGCCCTGGACCCAGCCCCAGCCCAGCCCCAGCCCCACCCTCGGCCCCAGTCCAGCCCCAGGCCCAGCCCAGACCGCAGCCCAGCCCCACCCACGGCCCCATCCCCAGCCCCAGCCCAGCCCTAGCCCAGCCCTGCACAGCCACAGCACTAGCCCAGCCCTGCCCTTAGCCCAGCCCCAGCCCTGCCCCAGCCTCAGGCCCAGCCCTGTCCCAGGCCCAGCCCAGACCCTAGCCCAGCCT
>NW_027144679.1:0-34027 GCF_026170545.1 Melanerpes formicivorus | reverse complement strand
AGGAAGATCCCTCGGGATCCACAGCAGCCCCAAGCTGAGGCACACCACGAGGCCTCCTCCCATTCCTGGGGGTCCTTCCCTTCAAGTGTGGCCAGCAGGGCCAGGGAGGTTCTCCTCCCACTCTGCTCTGCCCTGCTGAGACCTCACCTGGAACACTGCATCCAGCTCTGGGCTCCCCAGCCCAGGGGGGACAGGGATCTGCTGGGGAAGGTCCAAGGGAGGCTGCAAGGATGCTGAAGGGACTGCAGCACTGCCTGGGGAGGAGAGGCTGAGAGCCCTGGGGGTGGTTAGTGTGGAGAGGAGAAGGCTGAGAGGAATCTGATCAGTGCCCATCAATAGCTGAGGGCTGGGAGTCAGGAGGGAGGGGACAGGGCCAGGCTCTGCTCACTGTGCACTGGGATAGGCCAAGGGGCAGTGGATGGAAACTGCAGCACAGGAGGCTGCAGCTCAGCAGGAGGAGGAACTTCTGCACTGTGAGGCTGCCAGAGCCCTGGAGCAGGCTGCCCAGAGGGGTTGTGGAGTCTCCTCTAGAGACTTTGCAGCCCTGATGTGTTCCTGTGTGACCTGTGCTGGATGCTGTGACCCTGCTCTGGCAGGGGGTTGGACTCAAGGATCTCCAGAGGTCCCTGCCAGCCCCTGACATCTGTGAGCTGTGATCCTGTGGAGTGAGAGATCCCTCCTGTGAGCCACCACTGGTGCAGCTGAGGGACAGGAGGGACCAAGCCCTCTGGTTGGCTGTCCTGGAGCCCTTCCCCTGGCTGAAGCTGTCCCAAGCCCTCCCCCTTAGGCCATCAGAGCCCCCTGGAGCTGCCACGGGGCAGGGCAGAGGCAAGGCAGGGCAGGGCAGGGCAGGGCAGGGCAGGGCAGGGCAAGACAGGGCAGGGCAGGGCAGGGCAGGGCAAGACAGGGCAGGGCAAGGGCAGGGCAGGGGCAGGGCAGGGCAGGGCAGGGCAGGGCAGGGCAGGGCAAGGGCAGGGCAGGGCAGGGCAGGGCAGGGGGGGGAACAGGGCAGGGCAGGGCAGGGCAGGGCAGGGTAGGGTAGGGTGGGGCAGGGAGGGGCAGGGGCAGGGCAGGGCAGGGCAGGGCAGGGTAGGGTAGGGCAGGGAGGGGCAGGGGCAGGGCAGGGCAGGGGCAGGGCAGAGCAGGGCAGGGAGGGGCAGAGCAGGGCAGGGAGGGGCAGGGCAGGGGCAGGGCAGAGCAGGGCAGGGGCAGGGCAGGGGCAGGGCAGAGCAGGGCAGGGGCAGGGCAGGGCAGGGTCAGCCATGGCCACTACCTGATCTCCTCGTTGATGGCATCCAGCTGCTCCTGCAGCATCATGGCCAGGGTCTGGGCATCTGAGTGGCCCCCAGGGGGAGAGCACATCCATGGAGCTGAAGAGCGTCTCGCGGTCGTCCTCGTCCACGTCCGAGATCTCAGGGTCGCTGTCGAAGCCGTGGGGCCCTGTGCCCAGCACGCTGCCAGCCTGGGCCTGCTCCCAGTCCTGCAGGAGCAACGCCCACAGCTCCTGCCCAGCAGCCTCCTGCCCCCTGGCACCGGCCCTGCAGACCCCCACCCGAGAGCCAGGGCTCAGCCCAGCCCCAGGGGGCAGCCATGGATCCCCCCCTGCAGGCGCCAGGCGAAGGGCCACAAGTCCCCAGCCCCAGGAGACAGGAGAGCAGCAGAGACCCCAGCCCCAGGACACAGGAGAGCAGCAGGAGCAGACCCCAGCCCCAGGACACAGGAGAGCAGCAGAGACCCCAGCCCCAGGACACAGGAGAGCAGCTGAGACCCCAGCCCCAGGACACAGGAGAGCAGCAGAGACCCCAGCCCCAGGACACAGGAGAGCAGCAGAGACCCCAGCCCCAGGACACAGGAGAGCAGCAGAGACCCCAGCCCCAGGAGACAGGAGAGCAGCAGGAGCAGACCCCAGCCCCAGGAGACAGGAGAGCAGCAGGAGCAGACCCCAGCCCCAGGAGACAGGAGAGCAGCAGGAGCAGAGACCCCAGCCCCAGGACACAGGAGAGCAGCAGGAGCAGACCCCAGCCCCAGGACACAGGAGAGCAGCAGGAGCAGACCCCAGCCCCAGGACACAGGAGAGCAGCAGGAGCAGAGACCCCAGCCCCAGGACACAGGAGAGCAGCAGAGACCCCAGCCCCAGGACACAGGAGAGCAGCAGGAGCAGACCCCAGCCCCAGGAGACAGGAGAGCAGCAGAGACCCCAGCCCCAGGACACAGGAGAGCAGCAGAGACCCCAGCCCCAGGACACAGGAGAGCAGCAGAGACCCCAGCCCCAGGACACAGGAGAGCAGCAGAGACCCCAGCCCCAGGACACAGGAGAGCAGCAGGAGCAGACCCCAGCCCCAGGAGACAGGAGAGCAGCAGGAGCAGACCCCAGCCCCAGGACACAGGAGAGCAGCAGGAGCAGACCCCAGCCCCAGGACACAGGAGAGCAGCAGAGACCCCAGCCCCAGGAGACAGGAGAGCAGCAGAGACCCCAGCCCCAGGACACAGGAGAGCAGCAGAGACCCCAGCCCCAGGACACAGGAGAGCAGCAGGAGCAGACCCCAGCCCCAGGAGACAGGAGAGCAGCAGGAGCAGACCCCAGCCCCAGGAGACAGGAGAGCAGCAGAGACCCCAGCCCCAGGACACAGGAGAGCAGCAGGAGCAGACCCCAGCCCCAGGAGACAGGAGAGCAGCAGAGACCCCAGCCCCAGGACACAGGAGAGCAGCAGAGACCCCAGCCCCAGGACACAGGAGAGCAGCAGAGACCCCAGCCCCAGGACACAGGAGAGCAGCAGAGACCCCAGCCCCAGGACACAGGAGAGCAGCAGGAGCAGACCCCAGCCCCAGGACACAGGAGAGCAGCAGAGACCCCAGCCCCAGGACACAGGAGAGCAGCAGGAGCAGACCCCAGCCCCAGGACACAGGAGAGCAGCAGGAGCAGAGACCCCAGCCCCAGGACACAGGAGAGCAGCAGGAGCAGACCCCAGCCCCAGGACACAGGAGAGCAGCAGGAGCAGACCCCAGCCCCAGGACACAGGAGAGCAGCAGGAGCAGACCCCAGCCCCAGGACACAGGAGAGCAGCAGAGACCCCAGCCCCAGGACACAGGAGAGCAGCAGGAGCAGACCCCAGCCCCAGGACACAGGAGAGCAGCAGGAGCAGACCCCAGCCCCAGGACACAGGAGAGCAGCAGAGACCCCAGCCCCAGGACACAGGAGAGCAGCAGAGACCCCAGCCCCAGGACGCAGGAGAGCAGCAGCAGAGACCCCAGCCCCAGGACACAGGAGAGCAGCAGGAGCAGACCCCAGCCCCAGGAGACAGGAGAGCAGCAGGAGCAGACCCCAGCCCCAGGACACAGGAGAGCAGCAGAGACCCCAGCCCCAGGACACAGGAGAGCAGCAGAGACCCCAGCCCCAGGACACAGGAGAGCAGCAGAGACCCCAGCCCCAGGACACAGCAGAGCAGCAGCAGGAGCAGACCCCAGCCCCAGGACACAGGAGAGCAGCAGAGACCCCAGCCCCAGGACACAGGAGAGCAGCAGCAGAGACCCCAGCCCCAGGACACAGGAGAGCAGCAGAGACCCCAGCCCCAGGACACAGGAGAGCAGCAGAGACCCCAGCCCCAGGACACAGGAGAGCAGCAGAGACCCCAGCCCCAGGACACAGGAGAGCAGCAGGAGCAGACCCCAGCCCCAGGACACAGGAGAGCAGCAGCAGCAGAGACCCCAGCCCCAGGACACAGGAGAGCAGCAGAGACCCCAGCCCCAGGACACAGGAGAGCAGCAGGAGCAGACCCCAGCCCCAGGACACAGGAGAGCAGCAGAGACCCCAGCCCCAGGACACAGGAGAGCAGCAGAGACCCCAGCCCCAGGACACAGGAGAGCAGCAGAGACCCCAGCCCCAGGACACAGGAGAGCAGCAGCAGGAGCAGACCCCAGCCCCAGGACACAGGAGAGCAGCAGAGACCCCAGCCCCAGGAGACAGGAGAGCAGCAGGAGCAGACCCCAGCCCCAGGACACAGGAGAGCAGCAGGAGCAGACCCCAGCCCCAGGACACAGGAGAGCAGCAGAGACCCCAGCCCCAGGAGACAGGAGAGCAGCAGGAGCAGACCCCAGCCCCAGGACACAGGAGAGCAGCAGAGACCCCAGCCCCAGGAGACAGGAGAGCAGCAGAGACCCCAGCCCCAGGACACAGGAGAGCAGCAGAGACCCCAGCCCCAGGACACAGGAGAGCAGCAGAGACCCCAGCCCCAGGACACAGGAGAGCAGCAGGAGCAGAGACCCCAGCCCCAGGACACAGGAGAGCAGCAGGAGCAGACCCCAGCCCCAGGACACAGGAGAGCAGCAGGAGCAGACCCCAGCCCCAGGACACAGGAGAGCAGCAGGAGCAGACCCCAGCCCCAGGACACAGGAGAGCAGCAGGAGCAGACCCTAGCCCCAGGACACAGGAGAGCAGCAGAGACCCCAGCCCCAGGACACAGGAGAGCAGCAGGAGCAGACCCCAGCCCCAGGACACAGGAGAGCAGCAGGAGCAGACCCCAGCCCCAGGAGACAGGAGAGCAGCAGGAGCAGACCCCAGCCCCAGGACACAGGAGAGCAGCAGGAGCAGACCCCAGCCCCAGGACACAGGAGAGCAGCAGGAGCAGACCCCAGCCCCAGGACACAGGAGAGCAGCAGAGACCCCAGCCCCAGGACACAGGAGAGCAGCAGGAGCAGACCCCAGCCCCAGGACACAGGAGAGCAGCAGCAGAGACCCCAGCCCCAGGACACAGGAGAGCAGCAGGAGCAGACCCCAGCCCCAGGACACAGGAGAGCAGCAGCAGGAGCAGACCCCAGCCCCAGGACACAGGAGAGCAGCAGAGACCCCAGCCCCAGGACACAGGAGAGCAGCAGAGACCCCAGCCCCAGGACACAGGAGAGCAGCAGAGACCCCAGCCCCAGGACACAGGAGAGCAGCAGGAGCAGAGACCCCAGCCCCAGGACACAGGAGAGCAGCAGAGACCCCAGCCCCAGGACACAGGAGAGCAGCAGGAGCAGACCCCAGCCGCAGGACACAGGAGAGCAGCAGAGACCCCAGCCCCAGGACACAGGACAGCAGCAGAGACCCCAGCCCCAGGACACAGGAGAGCAGCAGGAGCAGAGACCCCAGCCCCAGGACACAGGAGAGCAGCAGCAGAGACCCCAGCCCCAGGACACAGGAGAGCAGCAGGAGCAGACCCCAGCCCCAGGACACAGGAGAGCAGCAGCAGGAGCAGACCCCAGCCCCAGGACACAGGAGAGCAGCAGAGACCACAGCCCCAGGACACAGGAGAGCAGCAGAGACCCCAGCCCCAGGACACAGGAGAGCAGCAGCAGGGCAGAGGGAGAGCTCCATCCCAGGCCATGTGGAGGCAGCAGCAGGGCAGAGGGAGCAGCAGCAGGGCAGGGGGAGCAGCAGCAGGGCAGAGGGAGCAGCAGCAGGGCAGGGGGAGCAGCAGCAGGGCAGGGGGAGCAGCAGCAGGGCAGGGGGAGCAGCAGCAGGGCAGGGGCAGCAGCAGGGCAGGGGGAGCAGCAGGGCAGAGGCAGTAGCAGCAGGGCAGGGGCAGCAGCAGGGCAGAGGGAGCAGCAGCAGGGCAGAGGGGGCAGCAGCAGCAGGGCAGGGGCAGCAGCAGGGCAGGGGGAGCAGCAGGGCAGAGGCAGTAGCAGCAGGGCAGGGGCAGCAGCAGAGCAGAGGGAGCAGCAGCAGGGCAGAGGGGGCAGCAGCAGGGCAGGGGCAGCAGCAGCAGGGCAGAGGCAGTAGCAGCAGGGCAGGGGGAGCAGCAGCAGGGCAGAGGGAGCAGCAGCAGGGCAGGGGGAGCAGCAGCAGGGCAGGGGCAGCAGCAGGGCAGGGGGAGCAGCAGCAGGGCAGAGGGAGCAGCAGCAGGGCAGGGGGAGCAGCAGCAGGGCAGGGGCAGCAGCAGGGCAGGGGGAGCAGCAGCAGGGCAGAGGGAGCAGCAGCAGGGCAGGGGGAGCAGCAGCAGGGCAGAGGGAGCAGCAGCAGGGCAGGGGGAGCAGCAGCAGGGCAGGGGCAGCAGCAGCAGGGCAGGGGGAGCAGCAGCAGGGCAGAGGGAGCAGCAGCAGGGCAGGGGGAGCAGCAGCAGGGCAGAGGCAGCAGCAGCAGGGCAGAGGCAGCAGCAGCAGGGCAGGGGCAGCAGCAGGGCAGGGGGAGCAGCAGCAGGGCAGAGGGGGCAGCAGCAGGGCAGAGGGAGCAGCAGCAGGGCAGAGGGGGCAGCAGCAGGGCAGAGGGGGCAGCAGCAGGGCAGAGGCAGCAGCAGCAGGGCAGGGGGAGCAGCAGCAGGGCAGAGGGAGCAGCAGGGCAGGGGCAGCAGCAGCAGGGCAGAGGGAGCAGCAGCAGGGCAGGGAGCAGCAGCAGGGCAGAGGCAGCAGCAGGGCAGGGGGAGCAGCAGCAGGGCAGAGGCAGCAGCAGGGCAGGGGGAGCAGCAGCAGGGCAGAGGCAGCAGCAGGGCAGGGGGAGCAGCAGCAGGGCAGAGGCAGCAGCAGGGCAGGGGGAGCAGCAGCAGGGCAGAGGCAGCAGCAGGGCAGGGGGAGCAGCAGCAGGGCAGAGGCAGCAGCAGGGCAGGGGGAGCAGCAGCAGGGCAGAGGCAGCAGCAGGGCAGGGGGAGCAGCAGCAGGGCAGAGGGGGCAGCAGCAGGGCAGGGGGAGCCCCAGCCCAGGCCATGTGGAGGCAGCAGCAGGGCAGGGGGAGCAGCAGCAGGGCAGGGGGAGCCCCATCCCAGGCCATGTGGAGGCAGCAGCAGGGCAGAGGCAGCAGCAGCAGGACAGGGGGAGCAGCAGCAGGGCAGAGGGAGAGCTCCATCCCAGGCCATGTGGGGGCAGCAGCAGGGCAGAGGCAGCAGCAGGGCAGGGGCAGCAGCAGCAGGGCAGGGGCAGCAGCAGCAGGGCGGAGGGAGCAGAAGCAGGGCGGAGGGAGCAGCAGCAGGGCAGAGGGAGCAGCAGCAGGGCGGAGGGAGCAGCAGCAGGGCAGAGGGAGCAGCAGCAGGGCGGAGGGAGCAGCAGCAGGGCAGAGGGAGCAGCAGCAGGGCAGAGGGAGCAGCAGCAGGGCAGGGGCAGCAGCAGCAGGGCGGAGGGAGCAGCAGCAGGGCAGGGGCAGTAGCAGCAGGGCAGAGGGAGCAGCAGCAGGGCGGAGGGAGCAGCAGCAGGGCAGAGGGAGCAGCAGCAGGGCAGGGGCAGCAGCAGCAGGGCAGGGGCAGCCCCAGCCCAGGCCATGTGGGGGCAGCAGCAGGGCAGGGGCAGCCCCAGCCCAGGCCATGTAGGGGCAGCAGCAGCAGGGCAGGGGCAGCAGCAGCAGGGCAGGGGGAGCAGCAGCAGGGCAGGGGCAGCCCCAGCCCCGTGCCCAGGGCTTACCTTGGCAGGCTCCTCGCGCCGCGCTCCGAACCTTCCCTTCTGTGCCCGCGGCAGCCCTGGGGCCGCCCCGAAGGGCTCGGCAGGGGCATGGACCACGGCGCCCAGCGGGAAGCGCAGGTCTGTGGCACTGCCCATGTGGGACCTGGGGAGAAAGACTCCCATTGTGCAGGCTGCCCCGTGCCAGCTGGGCCTCGCCCCCAGGCTGCTCCCCTGGCAGCCCAGGCTGGCTCGGGGCAGAGGAGGAGGAGGAGGCAACGCAGGCTGCCCACAGCAGTGCTGCTGTCCTGCCCTGCAGGGAGTGATGCAGAGACAGGCTCAGGGCAGAGGGGCCCCACTGCCCCCCAGGATGCCACTGCAGATGCTGCAGGAAGCTCAGACCTGAGCCCCCCTCCCACTTTGATCCAGAACCAGCCAGGTCTGGCCCAAAAGTGTGCAGTGGGCCTGAGATGAAGCCTTGGGCTGAGCAGTGCCCTTCTGGGCTTGGGATGAAGCCTTGGGCTGAGCAGTTCCCTTCTGAGCTTGGGATGAAGCCTTGGGCTGAGCAGTTCCCTTCTGGGCTTGGATGAAGCCTTGGGCTGAGCAGTTCCCTTCTGAGCTTGGGATGAAGCCTTGGGCTGAGCAGTTCCCTTCTGGGCTTGGATGAAGCCTTGGGCTGAGCAGTTCCCTTCTGGGCTTGGATGAAGCCTTGGGGTGAGCAGTTCCCCTCTGAGCTTGGGATGAAGCCTTGGGCTGAGCAGTTCCCTTCTGAGCTTGGGAGGAAGCCTTGGGGTGAGCAGTTCCCTTCTGGGCTTGGATGAAGCCTTGGGCTGAGCAGTTCCCATCTGGGCTTGGGATGAAGCCTTGGGCTGAGCAGTTCCCCTCTGAGCTTGGGATGAAGCCTTGGGCTGAGCAGTTCCCCTCTGGCCTTGGGATGAAGCCTTGGGCTGAGCAGTTCCCCTCTGGGCTTGGGATGAAGCCTTGGGCTGAAGCCTTGGGCTGAGCAGTTCCCCTCTGGGCTTCCCTCTTGAGCACAACCTGCACCTCCCAGCATGGCCTTGAGCCTCTTCTCCATCTCCATGGTACAGACCAGAGGGAGATTTTCTCAGTGGATCCCCTTGGATCTTCCAGGTGCAAGGGCATGAGTGTGGTTTGGGGTCTCCCAGCAGGAACAAGCTGGGGATCCTTCCTCCTCCTCCTCCTCCATGCTGAGGCTGGAGCTGAGGAGCAGGCAGAGGGCAGGCAGAGCAATGTAGGGGCTGCTCTTGGGCCCCAGGTCACTTGTGGCCCCTGGTGGCTCTTGCTGCATAGCTCCACCTTGCCTGGTTGCTGCTCCTCACCCTGCACACCCAGGCATGCAGCTGAGCAGGGTCACACTCCCCAGCTGCACTGCCACAGCAGGAGGCTTTCATTTGAGATGCCCAAAGCAGTGGCCCAAGGCAGGGCAGTGGTTTCCCTCCATGGTTAGCTCTGGCTTCCAGCACAGACACAGTTCTGGGCTCCTCACCCCAGCATCCCAAGCCCAGGCTGCACCCTCCAACAGCAGCAGCTCGGCTTGGGGGCAGCTTGGTCCTTGCAGGAGAAGGCACAGCCCAAGGCTGGGGGGGACTGAAGCTGTGGAGCCACTGAGCAGCTGCTCCTGAGCCCAAAACAGACCAAGGAGCCTCAGGGAAATGCTGAGGCTGCAGCTGAGGCATCACAGAGTCACAGAACTGCCAGGGCTGGAAGGGAGCTCAAGGCTCAGCCAGCTCCAAGCCCCTGCCATGGGCAGGGACACCTCACACCACAGCAGCTTGCTCACAGCCACCTCCAGCCTGGCTGCAAACACCTCCAGGCAGGAGGCTTCCACCACCTCCCTGGGCAGCCTGGGCCAGGCTCTCACCACCCTCCTGGCCAACAACTTCTTCCTCACAGCCAATCTCCAGCTCCCCACTTCTAGTTTGGATCCCTCCCCCCCAGTCCTGTCCCTCCCTCACACCCTCCAAAGTCCCTCCCCAGCTTTCCTGCAGCCCCCTGCAGCTCCTGGAAGGCCACAAGAAGGTCTCCTGGGAGCCTTCTCCTCTCCAGCCTGCACAACCCCAACTCTCTCAGGCTGTCTGCAGAGCAGAGCAGCTCCAGCCCTCTGCTCCTCCTCCTGGCCCTGCTCTGGACACCTTCCAGCCCCTCCAGAGCCTTCCTGGCACAGAGGCTGCAGAGCTGGCCCCAGAGCTGCAGCTGTGGGCTCAGCAGAGTGGAGCAGAGGGGCAGAATCCCCTCCCTGGCCCTGCTGGCCACACTTCTCTTGCTGTAGCCCAGGCTCTGCTTGGCTCTCTGGGCTGCCAGTGCTCCCTGCTGGCTCCTGCTGAGCTTCTCCTCCCCCAGCACCCCCAAGGCCTTTCCTTTGGGGCTGCTCTCCAGCCAGTCCCTGCCCAGCCTGTGTCAGTGCCTGGCATTGCCCTGCCCCAGCTGCATGATTCTGGTCCCTGTAGCTTGAGCTTTCTGCTGATTTCTCCTCCAAGGAATTACCACAAGTTCCTTCCTGCTCTGCCAGACCCAGACAGAGAGGTTCCACACACGCTCCAGACACTCCTCTGGTGCTCAGCTGTCCTTCATCCTCACAAGCTCTTCCTCACTCTCCTCTTTCCCCTCTCCAGGACAGACATGAAGCCTCCAGGCCTTCTCCCTTCCCTGCCACAGCTGCTGACAGACCTGAGGCTGGTTCCACTGGCTCCTCTCCATCTGCTGCAGCCTTCCCCACAGGTGAACCTTCCCCACTGCTGGCTGCTCTCTCTGATCCTTTGCTGCCTCTTGCCCTCCATCAGGAGAGGATGTGGTCTGCAGGCAGGCTGGGGGGTTGGGGGCAGCTCATGCTGCCATCCTCCTTTCCTATCCCCCTGGTTTCTTGAAGCACTCAGCCCTGAGGGTCTCCCTCCCCTCATGATGCTCTGGGCTGGAAGCTCCCAGTCCCTCATCTGACTTTAAGTGACAGGGTGTGGGAAGAGCATTGCAGAGAGGAAGGTTCAAACCAGGGGGGAGGTCATTCTCCTTTGCCTGCAACACTTCAGCTGAGGCTCCTTCTGCTCCAGCAGCCCATCCCCAGCACAGCAGCCCCATCCTCACACTGCTGTCTGCCTCTCTTGCCCCATGGCCAAAAGAGCCACCAGGGCCCTGAGGCTCTGTGCCACCTTTCCTCGGGGGGGGAGGGCTTTGGGTGAGCAAATGACAGCCTGAGCCCTCTGTGCAGTGAGAGAGCCAATGCCCAGTGGGGTTTTGCCCTCAGAAGAGCAGCTTTGGGGCCTTCCAGTTGGGCTGGGCCTGTGTCTCATCCCAGGACAGATCCTTGGCAGTGAGGCTGGGGGGACTCTGGCACAGGCTGCCCAGGGAGGCTGTGGCTGCTCCCTGCCTGGAGGTGCTCAGGGCTAGGCTGGATGAGGCCTGGAGCAAGCTGAGGTGGTGGGAGGTGTCCCTGGGCATGGCAGGGCAGTGGTTTCCCTCCATGGTTAGCTCTGGCTTCCAGCACAGACACAGCTGTGGGCTCCTCACCCCAGCAGGTTGGAACTGGATGAAGTTGAAGTTCCCTTCCAACCCAGCCCATTCCATGACTCTGTGACTCTCTGTCCCATGCCTGGTGCTGGCTGCAGCTCCCTGCTGAGGCTGCTGAGGTGCCCTCTGCTCCCAGCAGCTGCATCTCCCTGTCCAGCAGAGGAGTCCCCGGGCTGCCCCCCGGTGCAAACACCCCTTTGGAGCCCTGAAAGCCCCCAAAGGCATGGGTGTGGGCAGGCTGGCAGGGCAAGGGGGGGGGTGGCAGGAGGCCCTTACCTTGCATGCTCCACGAAGCTGCCACTCCTGCTCTTGAGCTGATCGACCTCCAGGCGCAGCTTGTCGATCTCGTCGGACAGCCGCCGCTGCTCGGGGGGGAGACAAGAGACAGCCAGGGCTTGGCTGAGCCCTGGGCAGCAGCCAGTTCTGGGGCCAGCCACAGCCTCAGGCAACCCCCAGCTTTAGAGATTCCCCCCCAAAACAAGCCCTTCCCCACCCCAGGGTCAGAGCCCCTTGGGCGCTGGGGATGAGAAACGTCTCATGCAGGGGAGTGGGGAGGGAAGGGCAGGGCTGGGGGGGAGCAGGGCACAGGGCAGGCACACACAGGCATCCTCCAAGAGATGCTGCTGGGAGGTGGAGGGGGACTGGGAGGTGGAGGAGGATTGGTCCCACCAGGATGCTCTGCTTTGGCTCCACAGAATCAGCCAGGATGGAAGAGACCTCCAAGATCATCAAGGCCAACAGATCACCCAACCCTAAGTGAGCAGCCAGACCTGAGTGCCTCAGCCAGGCTCATCTTGAACCCCTCCAGGGGTGGAGACCTCACCACCTCCCTGGGCAGCACAGCCCCAGGGACAATCTCTCTGGCTGGGAAGAATTTCTTCCTCCCCTCCAGCCTGAACCTCCCCTGGCACAGCTTGAGACTGTGGCCTCTTGTTCTGCTGCTGCATGCCTGGGAGAAGAGCCCAACCCCCACCTGGCTCCAACCTCCCTGCAGGGAGTTGCAGAGAGCAAGAAGGTCTCCCCTGAGCCTCCTCTTCTGCAGGCTAAGCAACCCCAGCTCCCTCAGCCTCTCCTCCCAGGGCTGTGCCCCAGACCCCTCCCCAGCTTTGTTGCCCTTCTCTGGACACCTTCCAGCAGCTCAACCTCCTTCCTGACCTGAGGAGCCCAGAGCTGGCCACAGGACTCCAGGTGTGGCCTCAGCAGTGCTGAGCACAGGGCAGGATGAGCTCCCTGCTCCTGCTGGCCACACTCTGCCTGCTGCAGGCCAGGCTGCCACACTGCTGGCTCCTGTTCAGCTGCACACTTGCTTTAGCAAGGGTCACACTGGATGCTGGCCTCATCCTCCCCCCTCCTTGCTGCCAACCCCATCCTGATGGGGAGCTGGCACCGAGCACTGCCCTGTGGAGGTGTGAGGAGGGTGGCTGAGGGCAGGCAGGGGAGGTTGGGATCCCTCAGGCAGGGCAGGATGCAGCCCCAAGGGCAAGCAGGCTGAGCTGGGTGGGCAGCATGCAGGCAGCACCATGCAAGGCCCTGAGCTGGGCAGCCACGGCCAGGGGGAGCCAGCAGGGCCTGCACCTCCTCACCCCTGGCACAGCAAGGTCCTGGGCAAGGGGAAAAGCAACCCCCAGGCATGCAGGGGGCATGGGGCACACCCCAAAAGCTCCTCCTGCTTCAAAGAGCTGCAACCCTCAAGCCTCCCAGCACAGGCCAAGGTGGGCTTGTGGGGTAGACCCTGCTGAGATGCTTTGGCTGAGAGCAGGGAAGGTTTGGAGAGCTCCAGGGCCCTCTGCAAGGTGGGCATGGAGCAGCCCCAGCCCTGCTTTGAGTGAGGGGGCTGAGGAAGCTTTGGGGGGGTGCAGGGGTCATGGCTGCCTGAGCAGCACCAAAGAGAAGTGATGCAAACCCCCCTGGAGACAGAGGGGGGAAGCCACCTTGGCCTCACTGCTGCTGCTGGCAGGGCTCAGGAGTGGCTGAGTGTGACACAGACATGGATGGCACTGGATGTGCCTGGGGGGCAACCAGCCTGGGGGGCTCCAGGGGCAGCTTCCATCCAGCCTTGGGGCAGCTTGTGGCCTCCTGCTGCTGGGAGCTTTGGGATGCAAGCTCCTGAGACACTCAGGGGCACGTGAGGAGGTGCCACCAGCCCTGGGCAGGGGTTAGGAGGCAGGAGGAGGGGTGAGCAGAGCAGGCTCCCTGCAGCAGCCTTTACCTTGTCGTGCTGGTGCTCCTCTATCTGCTTCTGGGTGTTTTCCAGCTCTTGCAGCAAGGTGTTCTTTGCAAACCCAGCCACAAGGCAAAAGGCAACAGAGGCAGGAAAGGAAAAGAGACCCCTCAGGAAAAAAACCACACCAAATGGCCTCCCCAGGGCTGGCCAGCATGGGGCTGCTGCTGCTGCTGCATGGGATGTGTCCTGGTAGGACCCTGGCCACGGCTCCCCTGCCCTGCTCCTCACCTGGCTGCTGCCCATGGGCTGCTCAGCTCTGCAAACCTCCTGCTCCCTAAGCAGGGCTGCCCCAGCCCAGCTCCTGCCCACACCAGGGCTGGGCCAGGGAGGACCAGGGGTGATGAGAGATCTGTTGGGCAGCCCTTTGGAGGTTAGGGAAAGTGTCTGAGAGGAGATCAACTCCTTGCTGCAGCACCTGGGTCGAGGGCCACATGTCAGAGAAGCATGGAGCCATGGAGTGCCTTGGGTGGGAAGGGAGCTTCAGAGCTCCTCCAGCCCAGCCCCCTGCAGCCCCCAGGGACAGCCCCAACCACAGCAGGCTGCTCCCAGCCCCACACAACCTGCCCTGCACTGGTGCCAGACATGGGGCAGCTCCCAGCTCTCTGGGCAGCCTGCTCCAGGCTCCAGCAGCCTCACACCAAGGAAGTTTCTCCTCCTGCTGAGGTGGAGCCTCCTGGGCTTCAGTTTGTGTCCATGGCTCCATGTCCCATCACAGGTTGCTCTGGATTGGAACTGACATTTAAAGCTCCTCCAGCCCAACCCCCTGCAGCCCCCAGGGACATCCCCAACCCCAGCAGGCTGCTCCCAGCCCCACACAACCTGCCCTGCCCTGCTGCCAGCCCTGGGGCAGCTCCCAGCTCTCTGGGCAGCCTGGCACAGGCTCTCCCCACCCTCAGCACCAAACATTTCTCCTTCTCTCCACTCTCAAGCTGCCTCTTGCAGTTCCAAACCATCTCCCCTTGGCCTGGCACATCAGGCCCTGCTCTAAACTCTGTCCCCAGCTTTCTTCCAGGCTCCTTTCAGCACTGCAAGGCCACCAGGAGCTCTCCCTGGAGCCTTCTCCTCTCCAGGCTGCACAACCCCAAGCCTCTCAGCCTGGGCTCCCAGCAGAGCACTGCTGTGGCCTCCTCTGGCCCTGCTCAAACAGGTTCAGGACTTTCTTTCACTTGCAGGTCTAAGCTGGGGAAGGGGCAGGAGATCTCTGTGCCCCTGTCTGACCTCCCTGGGAGGTGCTGGCAGCCAGGCAGCACCACTGGTGCCCACTGAAGAGTCTCTCTGGGGGAGCCAGTGTCTGCAGCTTGCTGGGGAGCTGCTGCTGCCCCTTTGGCAGCTGCCATCGCTCTGATGGGAATTGGAGCCCAGCCCCAAACGTGCTGGGTCCTGCTTTTCATCCAGAGCCACTCAGCCAACTGCTGAAGGCCTGGCCCAGGCTGGCACTGCTGGGCCTGGCTGGGCACAGCAGGCACAGAGCAGCAGGGAGGCAGATCCTGGAGGGATCAGCAGGGGCATGGGAGCCCTCCGTGCTCTGACTCCCCAAGGGGAGCCTGCAGGGACCCCAGGAGAGGAGAAGTGTGGAGGGCTGAGCTCCCCCTGGCACTGCCAGGTCCATCCTCACCCCCACAGCTGAAGTGGGGCAGCAGCAGCTCCAGCTGCAACTCAGAGGAGAGCTCAGCCCTGGGAGCAGCAGGGGAGGAGCTGGGAGGCTGCTCAAGGACTCTGCCCTGGCTTGGAGAAGGCAAAACAGGCTGGGCCTGGGGGGAGGGAGGGGCTGAGGCAGAGGGTGAGGGTGATGGGCAGGGGGGGAAGGGGGGGAGGATGAAGGCTGCGTGGAGAGGGTGAAGGCTGCAGGGAGAGGATGAAGGATACAGGGAGAGGATGAAGGCTGCGTGGAGAGGGTGAAGACTGCAGGGAGAGGATGAAGGCTGCAGGGAGAGAATGAAGGCTGCAGGGAGAGGATGAAGGCTGCAGGGAGAGGATGAAGGCTGCAGGGAGAGAATGAAGGCTGCAGGGAGAGGATGAAGACTGCAGGGAGAGGGTGAAGGCTGCAAGGAGAGGGTGAAGGCTGGAGGGAGAGGGTGAAGACTGCAGGGAGAGGATGAAGACTGCAGGGAGAGGATGAAGGCTGCAGGGAGAGGATGAAGGCTGCATGGAGAGGGTGAAGGCTGCAGGGAGAGGGTGAAGGCTGCAGGGAGAGAATGAAGGCTGCAGGGAGAGGGTGAAGGCTGCAGGGGGAGGGTGAAGGCTGCAGGGAGAGGGTGAAGGCTGCATGGAGAGGGTGAAGGCTGCAGGGAGAGGGTGAAGGCTGTGTGGAGAGGATGAAGGCTGCATGAAGAGGGTGAAGGCTGCAGGGAGAGGGTGAAGGCTGCAGGGAGAGGGTGAAGGCTGCAGGGAGAGAATGAAGGCTGCAGGGAGAGGGTGAAGGCTGCAGGGGGAGGGTGAAGGCTGCAGGGGGAGTGTGAGGGCTGCAGGGAGAGGATGAAGACTGCAGGGAGAGGATGAAGGCTGCAGGGAGAGGATGAAGACTGCAGGGAGAGGGTGAAGGCTGCATGGAGAGGGTGAAGGCTGCAGGGAGAGAATGAAGGCTGCAGGGAGAGGGTGAAGGCTGCAGGGAGAGGGTGAAGACTGCAGGGAGAGGATGAAGGCTGCAGGGAGAGGATGAAGACTGCAAGGAGAGGATGAAGGCTGCAGGGAGAGGATGAAGACTGCAGGGAGAGGGTGAAGGCTGCAGGGAGAGGGTGAAGGCTGCAAGGAGAGGGTGAAGGCTGGAGGGAGAGGGTGAAGACTGCAGGGAGAGGATGAAGACTGCAGGGAGAGGATGAAGGCTGCAGGGAGAGGATGAAGGCTGCATGGAGAGGGTGAAGGCTGCAGGGAGAGGGTGAAGGCTGCAGGGAGAGGATGAAGGCTGCAGGGAGAGGATGAAGGCTGCAGGGAGAGCATGAAGGCTGCAGGGAGAGGGTGAAGGCTGTGTGGAGAGGGTGAAGGCTGTGTGGAGAGGGTGAAGGCTGCAGGGAGAGGGTGAAGGCTGCAGGGGAGGATGAAGGCTGCAGGGAGAGGATGAAGGCTGCGTGGAGAGGATGAAGGCTGCGTGGAGAGGGTGAAGGCTGCATGGAGAGGGTGAAGGCTGCAGGGAGAGGGTGAAGGCTGCATGGAGAGGGTGAAGGCTGCAGGGAGAGCATGAAGGCTGCAGGGAGAGGATGAAGGCTGCAGGGAGAGCATGAAGGCTGCAGGGAGAGGGTGAAGGCTGCAGGGAGAGGATGAAGGCTGCAGGGAGAGGATGAAGGCTGCATGGAGAGGGTGAAGGCTGCAGGGAGAGGATGAAGGCTGCAGGGAGAGGATGAAGGCTGCAGAGGGAGGGTGAAGGCTGCAGGGAGAGGATGAAGGCTGCATGGAGAGGATGAAGGCTGCAGGGAAAGGATGAAGGCTGCATGGAGAGGGTGAAGGCTGCAGGGAGAGGATGAAGGCTGCAGGGAGAGGATGAAGGCTGCAGAGGGAGGGTGAAGGCTGCAGGGAGAGGATGAAGGCTGCAGAGGGAGGGTGAAGGCTGCAGGGAGAGGATGAAGGCTGCAGGGAGAGGATGAAGGCAGCAGGGAGAGGATGAAGGCTGCAGGGGGAGTGTGAGGGCTGCATTCTCCCCTGCAGGCTGCAGCAGGGTTTGCTCTGAGAGCTGAGTGCAGGCTGCAGTTGAGGCTGTGCTGCAGGGGGCACAGGGAAGCAGGGGAATGGAGCAGGCCAAGTCCTGCTGCTGGAGGTGGAAGGTGGGGAGTGGGTCTCTGTGGGTGAGGGCTGGCTGGAGGCAGGGCTGCTCCCCCCAGCCCCAGCCCCCAGCTGGCATCCTGCATGTGGCCATTTCTCCAGCCCTGCACAGCTGCTTCCCTGTGCTGAGCTGGCTGAGGCTCCGTGCTGGAGGGGCTGCAGCCCCTCAACCCTCCTGGGCAGCCCCACAGAGGAGCCCCTGCCCACCAGGCTCTACCTTCTCCTCCAAGGCTGCCATCCTCTCCTTGAGGTGCAGCTGCAGCCTCTCGTTGGACTCGCTCAGCAGCCTGTCCACGGTGTCTGACAGCCTCTTGTTGTGCTCCTCGTTCATCTTCTCCCTCTGGCGAGCCTGCAACACACAGCCAGGGCCATGGCAGGGCAGGGGGTCTGCTCCTGTGCCCCCAGGGCCCCTGCTCCTCTGCCCCCAGGGCTCCTGCTCCTCTGTCCCCATGGTTTCTGCTCCTCTGCCCCCAGGGTTCCTGCTCCTCAGCCCCCAGAGCTCCTGCTCCTCCTGCCCCCAGGGCTCCTGCTCCTGTGCCCCCAGGGCTCCTGCTCCTCTGCCCCCAGGGCACAGGGACCTCCTGCCCCCAGGGCTCCTGCTCCTCTTCCCCCAGGACTCCTGCTCCTCTGCCCCCAGGCTCCTGCTCCTCAGCCCCCAGGGCTCCTGCTCCTCCTGCCCCCAGGGCTCCTGCTCCTCTGCCCCCAGGGTTCCTGCTCCTCTGCCCCCAGGGCTCCTGCTCCTCTGCCCCCAGGGCTCCTGCTCCTCAGCCCCCAGAGCTCCTGCTCCTCTGCCCCCATGGCTCCTGCTCCTCAGCCCCCAGGGCTCCTGCTCCTCTGCCCCCAGGGCTCCTGCTCCTCTGCCCCCAGGTCTCCTGCCCCTCCTGCCCCCAGGGCTCCTGCTCCTCTGCCCCCAGGGCTCCTGCTCCTCTGCCCCCAGGGCTCCTGCTCCTCCTGCTCCCAGGGCTCCTGCTCCTCCTGCCCCCAGGGCTCCTGCTCCTCTGCCCCCAGGGCTCCTGCTCCTCCTGCCCCCAGGGCTCCTGCTCCTCCTGCCCCCAGGTCTCCTGCTCCTCCTGCCACCAGGGCTCAGGGACCTCCTGCCCCCAGGGCTCCTGCTCCTCTGCCCCCAGGGTTCCTGCTCCTCTGCCCCCAGGGCTCCTGCTCCTCTGTCCCCAGGGCTCCTGCTCCTCCTGCTCCCAGGGCTCCTGCTCCTCCTGCCACCAGGTCTCCTGCTCCTCCTGCCCCCAGGCTCAGGGACCTCCTCCCAGGCTCTAGGGAGGGTCACTCTAGTTTGAGGGGGCCTGGATGAGAAAGAATCAACCAGGATCCTCTTCCCATCCTGCTGCAGGGGCAGCAGCAAACCCAGCAGCAGCCCTGGACATGAGCAAAAAGGGAGGTCAGGCTGCCCAGGGAGGTGGTGGAGGGGTTTGAAAGCTGTGTAGAGGTGGTGCTTGGGGATGTGGCTCAGTGCTGGCCTTGGTACAGTAGGTTAATGGTTGGCCTTGGTGGCCTGGAAGGTCTTTTCCAGCCTGAATGATTCTCTGATCCATGCTGTGCACACTGAGGCTGGAGCAGGGCCTGCAAGGGCTCCCCCACTCACCCTGGCCAGCTCCTGGTTCTTCTCCTCCAGCTGGCTCTCCAGCTGCCTCAGGTGCTCCTCGATGCTCCCATGCCTCTCTTCTGCCTGGGAAAAGCAGAGCAGCCCTCTGGGGTGATGCTCCCCAGAGCCAAGAGCCCCCTCCTGTGCCCCTCCCCCCATCCCCACAGCCCTCCCCAGGACACAGCAACCTCCCCTCTGCCTGCCCCCAGCCATGCTGCACTGGGAGCTGTGGCCCAGAGCAAGGTGAAGGGAGATGGAGGAGCTCTGAGAGGGAGCTGGAGCCTGCCACGGGCCAGGCTGTGCCTGTCCACACCTCCCCCCTGCCCCCTCCAGCCTGGGGCCCTCCTCTTCCTCCTCATCCCACAATGGGCCCAGCAAAAGCTGAAGGTCACTCAGGCTGGCAGAGCCACCTCTGCCTGGGACAAAGGAGCTGAGGGAAGGCAGCAAACCCCACGGGGGCAGAGCTGCATGGACACTGCCCCTGCAGGGTCAGGGATGCAGAGGGAGCTGCATGGACACTGCCCCTGCAGGGTCAGGGATGCAGAGGGAGCTGCATGGACACTGCCCCTGCAGGGTCAGGGATGCAGAGGGAGCTGCATGGACATTGCCCCTGCAGGGTCAGGGATGCAGAGGGAGCTGCATGGACACTGCCCCTGCAGGGTCAGGGATGCAGAGGGAGCTGCATGGACATTGCCCCTGCAGGGTCAGGGATGCAGAGGGAGCTGCATGGACATTGCCCCTGCAGGGTCAGGGATGCAGAGGGAGCTGCATGGACATTGCCCCTGCAGGATCAGGGATGCAGAGGGAGCTTTGGGGACATTGCCCCTGCAGGGTCAGGGATGCAGAGGGAGCTGCATGGACATTGCCCCTGCAGGGTCAGGGATGCAGAGGGAGCTGCATGGACATTGCCCCTGCAGGGTCAGGGATGCAGAGGGAGCTGCATGGACACTGCCCCTGCAGGGTCAGGGATGCAGAGGGAGCTTTGGGGACATTGCCCCTGCAGGGTCAGGGATGCAGAGGGAGCTGCATGGACACTGCCCCTGCAGGGCCAGGGATGCAGAGGGAGCTGCATGGACACTGCCCCTGCAGGGTCAGGGATGCAGAGGGAGCTGCATGGACACTGCCCCTGCAGGGTCAGGGATGCAGAGGGAGCTTTGGGGACATTGCCCCTGCAGGGTCAGGGATGCAGAGGGAGCTGCATGGACACTGCCCCTGCAGGGCCAGGGATGCAGAGGGAGCTTTGGGGACACTGCCCCTGCAGGGTCAGGGATGCAGAGGGAGCTGCATGGACACTGCCCCTGCAGGGTCAGGGATGCAGAGGGAGCTTTGGGGACACTGCCCCTGCAGGGTCAGGGATGCAGAGGGAGCTGCATGGACATTGCCCCTGCAGGGTCAGGGATGCAGAGGGAGCAGAGCCCAGAGTCTGGGCAGCAGGGCAGGGTGGCTTGGGCCTGCCAGGGGCTCCATCACTGCAGGGTGGGTGGGCAGACCTGCCCTTCCCTCTGCTTCCTGCCCCCTGTGGTGGCCCTGGGGGCCCAGCCCGCCCAGCTTGCCTTGGAGAGGGCAGCGATGCGCTGGGCCAGCTCCGCCTCCACCTCGGGCAGGGTCTCCGCCTTGCGCATCGTCTGCTGCAGCTTCTGCTCCGCCAGCTCCAGCAGCTCCTGCAGGTGCCTGGCCTTCTCCTCACACTGGGGGACAGGGCAGGGGCACACAGGCACAGAATCAGCGTCAGGGGCTGGTCAGGACCTCTGCAGATCACCCAGTCCAACCCCTCAGCCAGAGCAGGAGCAGCCAGGGCAGGAACACAACCAGGGGGGGTTGGAATAGCTCCTGAGAAGGAGACTCCACAGCCCCCCCTGGGCAGCCTGCTCCAGGCCTCTGCCACTTTCTACCCACCTAGAATCCCAGAGCTGGCAGGGCTGGAAGGGAGCTCAAGGCTCAGCCAGCTCCAACCCCCTGCCATGGGCAGGGACACCTCACACCACAGCAGCTTGCTCACAGCCACCTCCAGCCTGGCTGCAAACACCTCCAGGCAGGAGGCTTCCACCACCTCCCTGGGCAGCCTGGGCCAGGCTCTCACCACCCTCCTGCCCAACAACTTCTTCCTCACAGCCAATCTCCAGCTCCCCACTTCTAGTTCTGCTCCATCCCCCCCAGCCCTATCCCTCCCTGACCCCCTCCAAAGTCCCTCCCCAGCTTTCCTGCAGCCCCCTGCAGCTCCTGGAAGGCCACAAGGAGGTCTCCTGGGAGCCTTCTCCTCTCCAGCCTGCACAACCCCAACTCTCTCAGGCTGTCTGCAGAGCAGAGCAGCTCCAGCCCTCTGCTCCTCCTCCTGGCCCTGCTCTGGGCACCTTCCAGCCCCTCCAGAGCCTTCCTGGCACAGAGGCTCCAGAGCTGGCCCCAGAGCTGCAGCTGTGGGCTCAGCAGAGTGGAGCAGAGGGGCAGAATCTCCTTCTGTTTCCTTGGCACTTCCACCTCAGCTTCCACCACTGCCCCCTGTGCTGTCCTTGGGCACCACCCAGCAGAGCCTGGCTCCAGCCCACCTGCCCCAGCCCCAGCCCCCACTTCTCCTGCCAGGCCAGCAGGGGCAGTGTGTGGGTGCCAGCTGTGGTACCTGGCGGTGCAGGGACTCCTTGTTGGCCAGCTCGTTCTCCAGCTTGTCATTGAGGTCATGGATGGAGGTAGCCTCCCTCTGGGCTGCCAGGTAGCGTTTCTCCAGCGTGGTGATCCTCTCCTCCATGTCCTCTTTCTGAGCCAGGGCCTGGGGAAGCCATGGAGCTGTCAGGAACATCCCGATCTGGGGCTGTCCCATCCTGATCTGGAGCTGTCCCATCCTGATCTGGGGCTGTCCCATCCTGATCTGGAGCTGCCCCATCCTGATCTGGGGCTGTCCCATCCTGATCTGGAGCTGTCCCATCCTGATCTGGGGCTGTCCCATCCTGATCTGGGGCTGTCCCATCCTGATCTGGAGCTGCCACATCCTGATCTGGATCTGTCACATCCTGATATGGGGCTGTCCCATCCTGATCTGGGGCTGCCACATCCTGATCTGGGGCTGTCCCATCCTGATCTGGAGCTGCCACATCCTGATCTGGGGCTGTCCCATCCTGATCTGGAGCTGTCACATCCTGATCTGGGGCTGTCCCATCCTGATCTGGAGCTGTCACATCCTGATCTGGGGCTGTCCCATCCTGATCTGGAGCTGTCCCATCCTGATCTGGAGCTGTCCCATCCTGATCTGGAGCTGTCCCATCCTGATCTGGGGCTGTCCCATCCTGATCTGGGGCTGTCCCATCCTGATCTGGGGCTGCCCCATCCTGATCTGGAGCTGTCCCATCCTGATCTGGGGCTGTCACATCCTGATCTGGGGCTGTCCCATCCTGATCTGGAGCTGTCCCATCCTGATGTGGGGCTGTCCCATCCTGATCTGGAGCTGTCCCATCCTGATCTGGAGCTGCCCCATCCTGATCTGGAGCTGTCCCATCCTGATCTGGAGCTGTCCCATCCTGATCTGGGGCTGTCCCATCCTGATCTGGAGCTGTCACATCCTGATCTGGGGCTGTCCCATCCTGATCTGGAGCTGCCCCATCCTGATCTGGAGCTGTCCCATCCTGATCTGGAGCTGTCCCATCCTGATCTGGGGCTGTCCCATCCTGATCTGGAGCTGTCCCATCCTGATCTGGGGCTGTCCCATCCTGATCTGGAGCTGTCCCATCCTGATCTGGAGCTACCCCATCCTGATCTGGAGCTGTCCCACCCTGATCTGGAGCTGTCCCATCCTGACCTGGAGCTGTCCCATCCTGATCTGGAGCTACCCCATCCTGACCTGGAGCTGTCCCATCCTCATCTGGAGCTGTCCCATCCTGACCTGGAGCTGTCCCATCCTGATCTGGAGCTGTCACATCCTGACCTGGGGCTGTCCCATCCTGATCTGGAGCTGTCCCATCCTGATCTGGGGCTGTCCCATCCTGATCTGGGGCTGTCCCATCCTGATCTGGAGCTACCCCATCCTGACCTGGAGCTGTCCCATCCTGATCTGGAGCTGCCCCATCCTGACCTGGAGCTGTCCCATCCTCATCTGGAGCTGTCCCATCCTCATCTGGGGCTGTCCCATCCTGATCTGGAGCTGTCACATCCTGACCTGGGGCTGTCCCATCCTGATCTGGAGCTGTCCCATCCTGATCTGGGGCTGTCCCATCCTGATCTGGGGCTGTCCCTTCCTGATCTGGAGCTGTCCCATCCTGATCTGGGGCTGTCCCATCCTGATCTGGAGCTGTCCCATCCTGATCTGGAGCTGTCCCATCCTGATCTGGGGCTGTCCCACCCTGATCTGGGGCTGTCCCATCCTGATCTGGAGCTGTCCCATCCTGATCTGGGGCTGTCCCATCCTGATCTGGGGCTGTCCCATCCTGATCTGGAGCTGCCACATCCTGATCTGGGGCTGTCCCATCCTGATCTGGGGCTGTCCCATCCTGATCTGGAGCTGTCCCATCCTGATCTGGAGCTGCCACATCCTGATCTGGGGCTGTCCCATCCTGATCTGGAGCTACCCCATCCTGACCTGGAGCTGTCCCATCCTGATCTGGGGCTGTCCCATCCTGATCTGGAGCTGTCCCATCCTGATCTGCAGCTGCCCCATCCTGATCTGGAGCTGTCCCATCCTGATCTGGGGCTGTCCCATCCTGATCTGGGGCTGTCCCTTCCTGATCTGGAGCTGTCCCATCCTGATCTGGGGCTGTCCCATCCTGATCTGGAGCTGTCCCATCCTGATCTGGAGCTGTCCCATCCTGATCTGGGGCTGTCCCATCCTGATCTGGGGCTGTCCCTTCCTGATCTGGAGCTGTCCCATCCTGATCTGGAGCTGTCTCATCCTGATCTGGAGCTGTCCCATCCTGATCTGGAGCTACCCCATCCTGATCTGGAGCTGTCCCATCCTGATCTGGGGCTGTCCCACCCTGATCTGGGGCTGTCCCATCCTGATCTGGGGCTGTCCCATCCTGATCTGGAGCTGTCCCATCCTGGTCTGGAGCTGCCCCATCCTGATCTGGGGCTGTCCCATCCTGATCTGGGGCTGCCAGGCCGTGGATGCTGAGCTGGGCACCCAGCTCCTGGCTGCCTGGCACATCCCTGGGGCCTGGCATGTGATGGGAGCATTGCTCCAGAGGTGCTGAGTGCCAGCAGAGTGGGAGAGGGAGGCAAGGGAGAGCCTGGCAGCCACAGGAAGTCCTCCCAGCAGGGGCAGAGCTCGGGGTCAGAGGGCAGTGTCAGGGGGCAGTGAGAGGGGGCAGGGGCAGGGGGCAGGGTCAGGGGGCAGGGTCAGGGGGCAGTGCCAAGGGGCAGGGGGCATTGCCAGGGTGCAGGGGGAAGTGCCAGGGGACAGGGCTCAGGGACAGGGACAGGGTCAGGGGGCAGGATCAGGGGGCAGTGAGAGGGGGCAGGGGGCAGTGCCAGGGGGCAGGGGCAGGGGGCATTGCCAGGGGGCAGGGGGCAGGAACGGGGGCAGGGTCAGAGGACAGAGAGAGGACAGTGAGAGGGGGCAGTGTCAGAGGGCATTGTCAGGGAGCAGTGCCAGGGAGCAGTGCCATGGGGCAGTGCCAGGGGGCAGGGGCAGGAGGTAGGGTCAGGAGGCAGTGCCAGGGGGCAGGGGCAGTGCCAGGGGGCAGTGCCAGGGAGCAGTGCCAGGGGGCAGGGGCAGTGCCGGGGGCAGAGCCAGGGGACAGTGCCAAGGGGCAAGAGCAGGGGGCAGTGCCAGGGAGCAGTGCCAGGGGGCAGGGGCAGTGCCAGGGGGCAGTGCCAAGGGGCAAGAGCAGGGGGCAGTGCCAGGGAGCAGTGCCAGGGGGCAGGGGCAGTGCCAGGGGGCAGTGGCAGGGGGCAGTGCCAGGGGGCAGTGGCAGGGAGCAGTGCCATGGGGCAGTGCCAGGGGGCAGGGGCAGGGGGCAGGGTCAAGGGGCAGTGCCAGGGGGCAGGGGTCAGGGGGCAGTGCCAGGGGGCAGCGGCAGGGGGCAGTGGCAGGGGGCAGGGGCAGGGCCTCACCTCTCGGAGGTCTCTCTGGTACTTGCTGCTCATCTCCTCGGATTTGATCAGGTCCTTCCTGGCCGTTCCCAGGTCCTCCTCCAGCTCCTGCACGCTGGCAGCCAGGGCAGAGATCCTCTCCTTGGCCTGCACCACCTCGAAGTTCTGCTTCTCCAGGAGCTCCTGCAGCTCCACCACCCTCCCTGCCTCCTCCTCCGGGTGCACAGAGCCGTTGGAGAGCCGCTGCAAGGCAGCAGGGAGGCAGCTGCAGCCTGGGCTGCCCCCGGGCACAGGCTGGCACCGGCAGGGGCTCAGGGCCAGCCTGGGCTGTGGCTGCTCACAGGCACCAGGGCAGAGGCAGGGCTGGGAGGCAGAGCCCCCGGCAGCGGGAGCACAACTTCCCCTGCGCTCAGAAGCAGCCTGGAGCCGGCGGGGAGGGCTCGGCCCGGGGGGTTCGCTCCATAGCAGGGGGGGAAACGCTCCCTGCAGCCCGGAGCCGGCAACGAGGGGCTTGGAGAAAGAGGAGCCAGGGAGAGCAGGCTCAGGGCAGAGGCTTCTGGGCACTCACCTTCCAGGGGAGCTTCTGTGCTGCCTCCTTGGGCTCCCTCTCGTCCCTGTCCCCTGCCGGCACCTCCCGAGCGGCTCCCTGCTGCAGAACGGCCACCTGCGGGGCAGGGCAGCTCCGGCAGGGCCAGCAGGGCCAGGGCAGCCCCAGCAGGGCCAGCAGGGGCCAGGGCAGCTCCATCAGAGCCACCAGGGGCCAGGGCAGCCCCAGCAGGGCCAGCAGGGGCCAGGGCAGCTCCATCAGTGCCACCAGGGCCAGCAGGGGCCAGGGCAGCCCCAGCAGGGCCAGCAGGGGCCAGGGCAGCTCCATCAGAGCCACCAGGGGCCAGGGCAGCCCCAGCAGGGGCAGCAGGGGCCAGGGCAGCTCCATCAGAGCCACCAGGGGCCAGGGCAGCTCCATCAGAGCCACCAGGGGCCAGGGCAGCTCCATCAGAGCCACCAGGGGCCAGGGCAGCTCCATCAGAGCCACCAGGGGCCAGGGCAGCCCCAGCAGGGGCAGCAGGGGCCAGGGCAGCTCCATCAGAGCCACCAGGGGCCAGGGCAGCTCCATCAGAGCCACCAGGGGCCAGGGCAGCTCCAGGAGGGCCCGCAGGGCCACCAGGGCCACAGGGGCCAGGGCAGCCCCATCAGAGCCACCAGGGGCCAGGGCAGCTCCAGCAGGGCCACCAGGGCCACCAGGGCCACAGGGGCCAGGGCAGCTCCATCAGTGCCACCAGGGCCAGCAAGGGCCAGGGCAGTCCCATCAGAGCCACCAGGGGCCAGGGCAGCCCCAGCAGGGCCAGCAGGGGCCAGGGCAGCCCCAGCAGGGCCAGCAGGGCCAGCAGGGGCCAGGGCAGCTCCATCAGTGCCACCAGGGCCACCAGGGCCAGGGCAGCCCCAGCAGGGCCAGCAGGGCCACCAGGGGCCAGGGCAGCTCCATCAGAGCCACCAGGGCCCAGGGCAACTCCAGCAGGGCCAGGAGGGCCACTAGGGGCCAGGGCAGCCCCAGCAGGGCCACCAGGGCCACCAGAGGCCAGTACAGCCCTGGGGCACTCAGGTCCCTGCTGGCTTCCCCCTGTGGCTGAGTAGCAACTGGAGGCACTGGGTGAGGAAGAGGCACTGGGAGAGGAGGAGGCACTGGGTGAGGAGGAGGAGGCACTGGGAGAGGAAGAGGCACTGGGAGAGGAGGAGGCACTGGGAGAGGAGGAGGAGGCACTGGGAGAGGAAGAGGAGGCACTGGGAGAGGAAGAGGCACTGGGAGAGGAAGAGGAGGCACTGGGAGAGGAGGAGGAGGCACTGGCAGAGGAGGAGGCACTGGGAGAGGAGGAGGAGGCACTGGGAGAGGAAGAGGCACTGGGAGAGGAGGAAGAGGCACTGGGAGAGGAGGAGGAGGCACTGGGAGAGGAGGAGGCACTGGGAGAGGAGGAGGAGGCACTGGGAGAGGAAGAGGCACTGGGAGAGGAGGAGGAGACACTGGGAGAGGAGGAGGAGGCACTGGGAGAGGAGGAGGAGGCACTGGGAGAGGAAGAGGCACTGGGAGAGGAGGAGGAGGCACTGGGAGAGGAGGAGGAGGCACTGGGAGAGGAGGAGGAGGCACTGGGAGAGGAAGAGGCACTGGGAGAGGAGGAGGCACTGGGAGAGGAGGAGGCACTGGGAGAGGAGGAGGCACTGGGAGAGGAACAGGCACTGGGAGAGGAGGAGGCACTGGGAGAGGAAGAGGCACTGGGAGAGGAGGAGGCACTGGGAGAGGAGGAGGCACTGGGAGAGGAACAGGCACTGGGAGAGGAGGAGGCACTGGGAGAGGAAGAGGCACTGGGAGAGGAGGAGGCACTGGGAGAGGAAGAGGCACTGGGTGAGGAGGAGGCAATGGGTGAGGAGGAGGCACTGGGAGAGGAAGAGGCACTGGGAGAGGAAGAGGCACTGGGAGAGGAAGAGGCACTGGGAGAGGAGGAGGCACTGGGAGAGGAGGCACTGGGTGAGGAGGAGGCAATGGGTGAGGAGGAGGAGGCACTGGGTGAGGAAGAGGCACTGGGAGAGGAGGAGGAGGCACTGGGAGAGGAAGAGGCACTGGGTGAGGAGGAAGAGGCACTGGGAGAGGAAGAGGCACTGGGAGAGGAAGAGGCACTGGGAGAGGAGGAGGCACTGGGAGAAGAGGAGGCACTGGGAGAGGAAGAGGCACTGGGAGAGGAGGAAGAGGCACTGGGAGAGGAAGAGGCACTGGGAGAGGAAGAGGCACTGGGAGAGGAGGAGGCACTGGGAGAAGAGGAGGCACTGGGAGAGGAAGAGGCACTGGGTGAGGAGGAGGAGGCACTGGGTGAGGAAGAGGCACTGGGAGAGGAGGAGGAGGCACTGGGAGAGGAAGAGGCACTGGGAGAGGAAGAGGCACTGGGAGAGGAGGAAGAGGCACTGGGAGAGGAGGAGGCACTGGGAGAGGAAGAGGCACTGGGAGAGGAGGAGGAGGCACTGGGAGAGGAGGAGGCACTGGGAGAGGAGGAGGAGGCACTGGGAGAGGAAGAGGCACTGGGAGAGGAGGAGGAGGCACTGGGAGAGGAGGAGGCAAAGGTCTCTTCCAACCTTGGTGATTCTGTGATTTCAGCAAACCCCCCAGGAGGCCACAGCCAGGAGAGGAAGCAGCCCCAGCCCCAGCTCCAGCCCCAGCCCCAGCCCCAGCCCCAGCCCAGCCCCAGCCCAGCCCCAGCCCCAGCCCAGCCCCAGCCCAGCCCCAGCCCCAGCTCCAGCCCCAGCCCCAGCCCCAGCCCCAGTCCAGCCCCAGCCTCAGCCCAGCCCCAGTCCAGCCCCAGCCTCAGCCCAGCCCCAGCCCCAGCCCCAACCCCAGCCCCAGCCCCAGCCCCAGCCCCAGCCTCAGCCCAGCCCCAGCTCAGCCCCAGCCCAGCCCCACCCCCAGCCCCAGCCCCAGCCCCAGCCCCAGCCTCAGCCCAGCCCCAGCCCCAGCCCCAGCCCCAGCCTCAGCCCAGTGCTTGCCCAGGCAAGCCCAGAGAGCTCTTACCTGCCGATGGGCATCCACCAGCTGCTCCTCCAGGGTTGCCACTCGCTCCAAGGCTGCTCTCAAGCGCTCCCTGACCTGCAGAGGTGTGGCACAGTGGGAGAGGTCAGCCCTCAGCCATGCCCAGGGGCTAGGGCAGCTGCCAGCCCCTTGGCACAGGGATCTGTGGGAGAAAGCCCAAGGGAGAGCTCCCAGGATGCTGAAGGGACCTGGAGCACTGCCCTGAGAGCCCTGGGGCTGTTCAGTCTGGAGAGGAGAAGGCTGAGAGGGAGCTGATCAATGGCTATCAATAGCTGAGGGCTGGGGGTCAGGAGGGAGGGGGACAGGGCCAGGCTCTGCTCACTGTGCCCTGGGAAAGCCAAGGGGCAGTGAATAGAAGCTGCAGCACAGGAGGTTGCAGCTCAGCATGAGGAGGAGCTTCTGCCCTGTGAGGCTCCCAGAGCCCTGGAGCAGGCTGCCCAGAGAGGTTGTGGAGTCTCCTCTGGAGCCTTTCCAGCCCTGTCTGGATGTGTTCTGTGTGCCCTGTGCTGGATTCTCTGCTCCTGCTCTGGCAGGGGCTTGGACTTGATGACCTTAGGAGGTCCCTTGCAGCCCCTGACATCTGTGAGCTGTGGTCCTGTGTCTGCCCAAGAGCCAGGCTCAGGTGGATTCAGAGCCTCAGGGATGCTCCAGGCCATTGCCTGGGAGAGTGAAAGCACTTTGGAGAGGAGCAGCCTGGGCCAGGCTGGCTCTTGGGGGTGGCCAGGCCAGGCTGAGGATTCCTTTTGTCAGGGGAAGGAGATGCCTGAGGCCAATGAAGCAGGAGGGGCAACAAGAGTCATGGTGCAGGGACTGCAGCAGGGAGCCAAATGCCAGCACTCAGCACCTCCACAGGAGAGACCCAGGGGGGGACATCCTCCCTCCCCAGTGCCCTCAGACCCAACCATGCACCTGGCAGCCCCCCAGCTCCTCACACAAGCAGGCTGCAGCATATGGCTGGCCCAAGACCCTCCTGAGAGGGACCCCCAGGGCACAACCAATGGGATCCAGCAGGAGGGAAGAGGAGGTTGGGAGGTGAGGAGACTAGGAAGAGAGCAGGGGGCCGGCTGGGAGGGTTGGGGCTGTGCAGCCTGGAGGAGAGAAGGCTCCAGGGAGACCTCAGAGCAGCCTTGCAGGAGCTGAAGGGCTCCAGGAGAGCTGGGGAGGGACTTGGGACAAGGGCTGTGAGGGACAGGAGGAGGAACAGGGCCGGGAGGAGCAGCTGAGGAGCCTGGGGGTGTTGAGCCTGGAGCAGAAGAGGCTGAGGGAGACCTCATTGCTCTCTGCAGCTCCCTGAGAGAAAGTTCCAGGGAGATCTCAGAGCAGCTTCCAGGACCTGAAGGGCTCCAGGAGAGCTGGGGAGGGACTTGATGTAGTTGGGTGGGAGACCAAGATGGGCAGAGGATGGAGAACCTCTCCCAGGGGGACAGGCTGAGGGTGCTGGGGCTGTGCAGCCTGCAGGAGAGAAGGCTCCAGGGAGACCTCAGAGCAGCCTTGCAGAACCTGAAGGGCTCCAGGAGAGCTGGGGAGGGACTTGGGCCAAGGGCTGGGAGGGACAGGAGGAGGAACAATGGCTTTGAGCTGGGAGAGGAGAGACTGAGAGTGGAGAGGAGGAAGAGATTGCTGAGAGTGAGGCTGGGGAGAGCCTGGCACAGGCTGCCCAGGGAGGCTGTGGCTGTGCCCTGCCTGGAGGTGCTCAGGGCCAGGCTGGATGAGGCCTGGAGCAGCCTGTGCTGATGGGAGGTGTCCCTGGGCATGGCAGGGGGCTGGAGCTGGCTGAGCTTTGAGCTCCCTTCCAACCCAACCCATTCCATGCATCTCTGAGCTGAGGCCAGCCCTGAGCAGGGGCTGTCCGTGGGGTGAGCTGGCAGAGCTGCCAGCCCCCTGCTCACCTTTTCATCCAGCGCCTTGTGGTGCTCAAAGAGAGACTTCAGAGCCTTCAGCACCTCCACCTCGCTGGAGACCCCCGAGGGGGACTGCGCCTGGCGCTTCACCACCGTCATGCGCAGGGAGCGCTCATGCCTGGACACCAGGCACTCCAGGTGCTCCAGCAGCAGCTGCAGGGGGGGCAGGCAGGAGGCTGTGGGCGGCCCGGGGCCGGCAGGGCCAGCGGCAGCCCCGGGGCGGCCCCGGGGGCAGAGCCTTACCCGAGTGTTGTTGCGCTCAGCCTTCAGCTCCGAGATCTCCTCCTCCCGCTCCAGCAGCTGCTCCCGGCAGGCGCTCAGCTCCCGGGTCAGGGTGGCAAACTCCTGCGGGGACGGGGCAAGGAGAGCAGGGTGGAGATGGAGGGCACAGACCCGCGGCTGGCACCTCCAGCACGGAGCATCTCCCACCCGGACCCAGCCACTGAGAGCAGAGCTGGGGCTGTGCAGCCTGCAGAGGAGAGAAGGCTCCAGGGAGACCTCAGAGCTGCTGCCAGCACCTGAAGGGATCCTGCAGGAAGGCTGCAGAGAGACTTTTGCTGAGGGACAGACCAAGGGGGAATGGCTTGGGGCTGAGGGAGGGCAGGGTTAGAGTGGAGCTGAGGAGGAAGCTCTGCAGTGTGAGGGATGTGCAAGCTAGAGAAGGCTCCAGGGAGACCTCAGAGCAGCTTCCAGTATCTGAAGGGCTGCAGAACAGCTGGGGAGGGACTTGGGCCAAGGGCTGGGAGGGACAGGCTGAGCATTGTAAGTGTAAGTGCCCATTGTAAGTGCAGATCAGGTTCGTGATCATCTGAAGAACCTGAAAGTGTTCAAGTCCATGGGACCTGACGGGTTACACCCACGGGTACTGAGAGAACTGGCAGATGAGGTTGCTGAACCCCTCTCTATTATATTTCAAAAGTCCTGGCAGTCTGGTGAAGTCCCCACAGACTGGAAAAGGGGAAACATTGCCCCCCATCTTCAAAAAGGGCAAGAAGGAGGAACCAGGGAACTCCAGGCCAGTCAGTCTCACCTCTGTGCCTGGAAAGATCATGGAGCAGATCCTCCTGGAGTCACTACTCGCTCAAAAGAATAGTGAAGAGGTGATTGGGAACAGTCAGCATGGCTTTGCCAAGGGCAAATCCTGCCTGACCAACCTGGTGGCCTTCTATGAGCAGGTGACAAAATTAATAGCTGAGGGGCGAGCAACTGATGTCGTTTACCTGGCCCTGAGCACAGCCTTCGACACTGTCCCGCACCACATCCTGGTCTCCAGGCTGGTGACACATGGGTGTGATGGGTGACCACTAGATGGATAAGGAACTGGCTTGATGGCTGCACCCAAAGAGTGGCTGTCAATGGCTCCATGTCCCAGTGGAGGCCAGGGACAAGCAGAGTCCCTCAGGGATCAGTCCTGGGACCTGTCTTATTCAACATCTTTGTGGGGGACATGGACAGTGGCACTGAGTGCACCCTCAGCAGCTTTGCTGATGACACCAAGCTGTGTGGTGCAGCAGACAGGCTGGAGGGAAGGGAGGCCATCCAGAGGGACCTTGACAGGCTGGAGAGGTGGGCACAGGCCAACCTCATGAAGTTCAATAAGAGCAAGTGCAGGGTCCTGCATCTGGGTCGAGGCAATCCCAGGCACAAATACAGGCTGGGCAGTGACTGGCTGGAAAGCAGCCCTGAGGAGAGAGACTTGGGGGTGCTGGTGGACAAAAAGCTCAACATGAGCTCTCAGTGTGCACTTGCAGCCCGCAAAGCCAATCAGATCCTGGGCTGCATCAGGAGAAGTGTGGCCAGCAGGTCGAGGGAGGTGATCCTCCCCCTCTACTCAGCCCTGGTGAGACCCCACCTGGAGTACTGTGTCCAGCTCTGGAGCCCCTATTACAAGAGGGATGTGGAGGTGCTGGAAGGTGTCCAGAGCAGGGCCAGGAGGATGAGCAGAGGGCTGGAGCTGCTCTGCTGTGAGGACAGACTGAAGGAGTTGGGGCTGTTCAGTCTGCAGAAGAGAAGGCTCCGAGGTGACCTCATTGTGGCCTTCCAGGATCTGAAAGGGGCCTACAGGAAAGGCTGGGGGAGGGACTGCTCAGGATCTCAGGCAGTGATAGGACTAAGGGGGAATGGAATGAAGCTGGAGGTGGGGAGATTCAGGCTAGATGTGAGGAGGAGGTTCTTCACCATGAGAGTGGTGAAACCCTGGAATGGGTTGTGCAGGGAGGTGGTTGAGGCACCATCCCTGGGGGTGTTTAAGAGCCAGGCTGGATGAGGCTCTGTCCAGCCTGATCTAGTGTGGGGTGTCCCTGCCCATGGCAGGGGGTTGGAACTAGATGATCCTTGTGGTCCCTTCCAACCCTGAATGAAACTATGAAACTATGAAACTATGAAACTATGAAACTATGAGGCACAGACCCGCGGCTGGCACCTCCAGCACGGAGCATCTCCCACCCGGACCCAGCCACTGAGAGCAGAGCTGGGGCTGTGCAGCCTGCAGAGGAGAAGGCTCCAGGAGACCTCAGAGCTGCTGCCAGCACCTGAAGGGATCCTGCAGGAAGGCTGCAGAGAGAACTTTTGCTGAGGGACAGACCAAGGGGGAATGGCTTGGGGCTGAGGGAGGGCAGGGTAGAGTGGAGCTGAGGAGGAAGCTCTGCAGTGTGAGGGATGTGCAAGCTAGAGAAGGCTGCAGGGAGACCTCAGAGTAGGCCTTGCAGGACCTGAAGGGCTCCAGGAGAGCTGGGGAGGGACTTGGGACAAGGGCTGGGAGGAGAGGCTGAGCAACAATGGCCCCATACAGGAGTTTGCCCCTGGGCTGGGTCTGTGCCACACACTGCAGCTGCAGGTTGTGCTGTGCCCACTGCTGGTGTCCAGCACAGCAAGGAGCTGGAGCTGCTGGGGAGGCTCCAGAGGAGCGCCACAGAGGTGAGCAGAGGCTGCAGAACCTCCCCTGTGGGGCCAGGCTGGGAGAGCTGGGGCTGTGCAGCCTGGAGGAGAGAAGGCTCCAGGGAGACCTCAGAGCAGCCTTGCAGGAGCTGAAGGGGCTCCAGGAGAGCTGGGGAGGGACTTGGGCCAAGGGCTGGGGAGGGACAGGAGGAGGAACAATGGCTTTGAGCTGGGAGAGGAGAGACTGAGAGTGGAGATGGGGAAGAGATTGCTGAGAGTGAGGCTGGGGAGAGCCTGGCACAGGCTGCCCAGGGAGGCTGTGGCTGTGCCCTGCCTGGAGGTGTTCAGGACCAGGCTGGATGAGGCCCTGAGCAAGCTGTGCTGGTGGGAGGTGTCCCTGGGCATGGCAGGGGCTGGAGCTGGCTGATCCTGAAGGTCCCTTCCAAGCCAAACTGTTCTATGAATCTATGAGATGCTGACACCAAGGGAAGCAGAACACAGCCTGGAGCCCAGCAGGCTCCACCCCAACAGGAGGAGAAACTTCCTTGGTGTGAGGCTGCTGGAGCCTGGAGCAGGCTGCCCAGAGAGGTTGTGGAGTCTCCTCTGGAGCCTTCCAAGCCCCTCCTGGATGTGCTCTGTGAGCCCTGCCCTGCCTGCTCCTGCCCTGGCAGGGGGCTACGCACTGGGTGATCTCCACAGGTCCCTCTCAGCCTCATTGTCTGCTGCTCAGTGTCACAGCCAGTGTGGCCAGCAGGAGCAGGCAGGGATGTGCTCCCTGTGCTCTGCCCTGGGGAGGCCACCTTGAGTGCTGTGGCTCAGTCCTGGGCACCACACTGTAAGAAAGAGCTTGAAGGGGCTGGAGTGTGACCAGAGAAGAGCAATGAGGCTGGAGAGGGGTTTGGAGGGCACCAGGAGTGGCTGAGGGAGCTGGGGGGGGTTGAGCCTGGAGCAGAGGAGGCTGAGGGAGACCTCATTGCTCTCTGCAGCTCCCTGAGAGGAGGCTGCAGCCAGGGGGGGTTGGGCTCTGCTCCCCAGGCTCAGGGGACAGAAGGAGAGGACCTGGCCTGAAAATTGTGCCAGGGGAGGCTGAGGTTGGAGAGGAGGCCAAATGTCTTTGCTGGAGGAGTGCTCAGGGCCTGGCAGAGGCTGCCCAGGGAGGTGGTGGAGTCCCCATGGCTGGAGGGGCTGCAGCAAGCTGTGGCTGTGGTTTGGTGCTCATTGTGTTGGGTTTGGAC
>NW_027144678.1:0-34037 GCF_026170545.1 Melanerpes formicivorus | reverse complement strand
CTGAGATACAGGCTGCTCCAACCTGCTGTAAAATGCTTGATTTCGAGAGTGAGCGAAACTAATGAAAACATTGTTGGGGTAAAACCTAAAGGGAAAGACCTAGCACCAAATCCAATTTGCCATCTGATCTAACTTCTGGAGGCAGTCAAAATGATCCTTAGAATTCTTCCCTACCTTATTCCTGTGCTGAGATACAGGCTGCTCCAACCTGCTGTAAAATGCTTGATTTCGAGAGTGAGCGAAACTAATGAAAACATTGTTGGGGTAAAACCTAAAGGGAAAGACCTAGCACCAAATCCAATTTGCCATCTGATCTAACTTCTGGAGGCAGTCAAAATGATCCTTAGAATTCTTCCCTACCTTATTCCTGTGCTGAGATACAGGCTGCTCCAACCTGCTGTAAAATGCTTGATTTCGAGAGTGAGCGAAACTAATGAAAACATTGTTGGGGTAAAACCTAAAGGGAAAGACCTAGCACCAAATCCAATTTGCCATCTGATCTAACTTCTGGAGGCAGTCAAAATGATCCTTAGAATTCTTCCCTACCTTATTCCTGTGCTGAGATACAGGCTGCTCCAACCTGCTGTAAAATGCTTGATTTCGAGAGTGAGCGAAACTAATGAAAACATTGTTGGGGTAAAACCTAAAGGGAAAGACCTAGCACCAAATCCAATTTGCCATCTGATCTAACTTCTGGAGGCAGTCAAAATGATCCTTAGAATTCTTCCCTACCTTATTCCTGTGCTGAGATACAGGCTGCTCCAACCTGCTGTAAAATGCTTGATTTCGAGAGTGAGCGAAACTAATGAAAACATTGTTGGGGTAAAACCTAAAGGGAAAGACCTAGCACCAAATCCAATTGGCCATCTGATCTAACTTCTGGAGGCAGTCAAAATGATCCTTAGAATTCTTCCCTACCTTATTCCTGTGCTGAGATACAGGCTGCTCCAACCTGCTGTAAAATGCTTGATTTCGAGAGTGAGCGAAACTAATGAAAACATTGTTGGGGTAAAACCTAAAGGGAAAGACCTAGCACCAAATCCAATTTGCCATCTGATCTAACTTCTGGAGGCAGTCAAAATGATCCTTAGAATTCTTCCCTACCTTATTCCTGGGCTGAGATACAGGCTGCTCCAACCTGCTGTAAAATGCTTGATTTCGAGAGTGAGCGAAACTAATGAAAACATTGTTGGGGTAAAACCTAAAGGGAAAGACCTAGCACCAAATCCAATTTGCCATCTGATCTAACTTCTGGAGGCAGTCAAAATGATCCTTAGAATTCTTCCCTACCTTATTCCTGTGCTGAGATACAGGCTGCTCCAACCTGCTGTAAAATGCTTGATTTCGAGAGTGAGCGAAACTAATGAAAACATTGTTGGGGTAAAACCTAAAGGGAAAGACCTAGCACCAAATCCAATTTGCCATCTGATCTAACTTCTGGAGGCAGTCAAAATGATCCTTAGAATTCTTCCCTACCTTATTCCTGTGCTGAGATACAGGCTGCTCCAACCTGCTGTAAAATGCTTGATTTCGAGAGTGAGCGAAACTAATGAAAACATTGTTGGGGTAAAACCTAAAGGGAAAGACCTAGCACCAAATCCAATTTGCCATCTGATCTAACTTCTGGAGGCAGTCAAAATGATCCTTAGAATTCTTCCCTACCTTATTCCTGTGCTGAGATACAGGCTGCTCCAACCTGCTGTAAAATGCTTGATTTCGAGAGTGAGCGAAACTAATGAAAACATTGTTGGGGTAAAACCTAAAGGGAAAGACCTAGCACCAAATCCAATTTGCCATCTGATCTAACTTCTGGAGGCAGTCAAAATGATCCTTAGAATTCTTCCCTACCTTATTCCTGTGCTGAGATACAGGCTGCTCCAACCTGCTGTAAAATGCTTGATTTCGAGAGTGAGCGAAACTAATGAAAACATTGTTGGGGTAAAACCTAAAGGGAAAGGACCTAGCACCAAATCCAATTTGCCATCTGATCTAACTTCTGGAGGCAGTCAAAATGATCCTTAGAATTCTTCCCTACCTTATTCCTGTGCTGAGATACAGGCTGCTCCAACCTGCTGTAAAATGCTTGATTTCGAGAGTGAGCGAAACTAATGAAAACATTGTTGGGGTAAAACCTAAAGGGAAAGACCTAGCACCAAATCCAATTTGCCATCTGATCTAACTTCTGGAGGCAGTCAAAATGATCCTTAGAATTCTTCCCTACCTTATTCCTGTGCTGAGATACAGGCTGCTCCAACCTGCTGTAAAATGCTTGATTTCGAGAGTGAGCGAAACTAATGAAAACATTGTTGGGGTAAAACCTAAAGGGAAAGACCTAGCACCAAATCCAATTTGCCATCTGATCTAACTTCTGGAGGCAGTCAAAATGATCCTTAGAATTCTTCCCTACCTTATTCCTGTGCTGAGATACAGGCTGCTCCAACCTGCTGTAAAATGCTTGATTTCGAGAGTGAGCGAAACTAATGAAAACATTGTTGGGGTAAAACCTAAAGGGAAAGACCTAGCACCAAATCCAATTTGCCATCTGATCTAACTTCTGGAGGCAGTCAAAATGATCCTTAGAATTCTTCCCTACCTTATTCCTGTGCTGAGATACAGGCTGCTCCAACCTGCTGTAAAATGCTTGATTTCGAGAGTGAGCGAAACTAATGAAAACATTGTTGGGGTAAAACCTAAAGGGAAAGACCTAGCACCAAATCCAATTTGCCATCTGATCTAACTTCTGGAGGCAGTCAAAATGATCCTTAGAATTCTTCCCTACCTTATTCCTGTGCTGAGATACAGGCTGCTCCAACCTGCTGTAAAATGCTTGATTTCGAGAGTGAGCGAAACTAATGAAAACATTGTTGGGGTAAAACCTAAAGGGAAAGACCTAGCACCAAATCCAATTTGCCATCTGATCTAACTTCTGGAGGCAGTCAAAATGATCCTTAGAATTCTTCCCTACCTTATTCCTGTGCTGAGATACAGGCTGCTCCAACCTGCTGTAAAATGCTTGATTTCGAGAGTGAGCGAAACTAATGAAAACATTGTTGGGGTAAAACCTAAAGGGAAAGACCTAGCACCAAATCCAATTTGCCATCTGATCTAACTTCTGGAGGCAGTCAAAATGATCCTTAGAATTCTTCCCTACCTTATTCCTGTGCTGAGATACAGGCTGCTCCAACCTGCTGTAAAATGCTTGATTTCGAGAGTGAGCGAAACTAATGAAAACATTGTTGGGGTAAAACCTAAAGGGAAAGACCTAGCACCAAATCCAATTTGCCATCTGATCTAACTTCTGGAGGCAGTCAAAATGATCCTTAGAATTCTTCCCTACCTTATTCCTGTGCTGAGATACAGGCTGCTCCAACCTGCTGTAAAATGCTTGATTTCGAGAGTGAGCGAAACTAATGAAAACATTGTTGGGGTAAAACCTAAAGGGAAAGACCTAGCACCAAATCCAATTTGCCATCTGATCTAACTTCTGGAGGCAGTCAAAATGATCCTTAGAATTCTTCCCTACCTTATTCCTGTGCTGAGATACAGGCTGCTCCAACCTGCTGTAAAATGCTTGATTTCGAGAGTGAGCGAAACTAATGAAAACATTGTTGGGGTAAAACCTAAAGGGAAAGACCTAGCACCAAATCCAATTTGCCATCTGATCTAACTTCTGGAGGCAGTCAAAATGATCCTTAGAATTCTTCCCTACCTTATTCCTGTGCTGAGATACAGGCTGCTCCAACCTGCTGTAAAATGCTTGATTTCGAGAGTGAGCGAAACTAATGAAAACATTGTTGGGGTAAAACCTAAAGGGAAAGACCTAGCACCAAATCCAATTTGCCATCTGATCTAACTTCTGGAGGCAGTCAAAATGATCCTTAGAATTCTTCCCTACCTTATTCCTGTGCTGAGATACAGGCTGCTCCAACCTGCTGTAAAATGCTTGATTTCGAGAGTGAGCGAAACTAATGAAAACATTGTTGGGGTAAAACCTAAAGGGAAAGACCTAGCACCAAATCCAATTTGCCATCTGATCTAACTTCTGGAGGCAGTCAAAATGATCCTTAGAATTCTTCCCTACCTTATTCCTGTGCTGAGATACAGGCTGCTCCAACCTGCTGTAAAATGCTTGATTTCGAGAGTGAGCGAAACTAATGAAAAACATTGTTGGGGTAAAACCTAAAGGGAAAGACCTAGCACCAAATCCAATTTGCCATCTGATCTAACTTCTGGAGGCAGTCAAAATGATCCTTAGAATTCTTCCCTACCTTATTCCTGTGCTGAGATACAGGCTGCTCCAACCTGCTGTAAAATGCTTGATTTCGAGAGTGAGCGAAACTAATGAAAACATTGTTGGGGTAAAACCTAAAGGGAAAGACCTAGCACCAAATCCAATTTGCCATCTGATCTAACTTCTGGAGGCAGTCAAAATGATCCTTAGAATTCTTCCCTACCTTATTCCTGTGCTGAGATACAGGCTGCTCCAACCTGCTGTAAAATGCTTGATTTCGAGAGTGAGCGAAACTAATGAAAACATTGTTGGGGTAAAACCTAAAGGGAAAGACCTAGCACCAAATCCAATTTGCCATCTGATCTAACTTCTGGAGGCAGTCAAAATGATCCTTAGAATTCTTCCCTACTTTATTCCTGTGCTGAGATACAGGCTGCTCCAACCTGCTGTAAAATGCTTGATTTCGAGAGTGAGCGAAACTAATGAAAACATTGTTGGGGTAAAACCTAAAGGGAAAGACCTAGCACCAAATCCAATTTGCCATCTGATCTAACTTCTGGAGGCAGTCAAAATGATCCTTAGAATTCTTCCCTACCTTATTCCTGTGCTGAGATACAGGCTGCTCCAACCTGCTGTAAAATGCTTGATTTCGAGAGTGAGCGAAACTAATGAAAACATTGTTGGGGTAAAACCTAAAGGGAAAGACCTAGCACCAAATCCAATTTGCCATCTGATCTAACTTCTGGAGGCAGTCAAAATGATCCTTAGAATTCTTCCCTACCTTATTCCTGTGCTGAGATACAGGCTGCTCCAACCTGCTGTAAAATGCTTGATTTCGAGAGTGAGCGAAACTAATGAAAACATTGTTGGGGTAAAACCTAAAGGGAAAGACCTAGCACCAAATCCAATTTGCCATCTGATCTAACTTCTGGAGGCAGTCAAAATGATCCTTAGAATTCTTCCCTACCTTATTCCTGTGCTGAGATACAGGCTGCTCCAACCTGCTGTAAAATGCTTGATTTCGAGAGTGAGCGAAACTAATGAAAACATTGTTGGGGTAAAACCTAAAGGGAAAGACCTAGCACCAAATCCAATTTGCCATCTGATCTAACTTCTGGAGGCAGTCAAAATGATCCTTAGAATTCTTCCCTACCTTATTCCTGTGCTGAGATACAGGCTGCTCCAACCTGCTGTAAAATGCTTGATTTCGAGAGTGAGCGAAACTAATGAAAACATTGTTGGGGTAAAACCTAAAGGGAAAGACCTAGCACCAAATCCAATTTGCCATCTGATCTAACTTCTGGAGGCAGTCAAAATGAGTATTTGAATTCTTCCCTACCTTATTCCTGTGCTGAGATACAGGCTGCTCCAACCTGCTGTAAAATGCTTGATTTCGAGAGTGAGCGAAACTAATGAAAACATTGTTGGGGTAAAACCTAAAGGGAAAGACCTAGCACCAAATCCAATTTGCCATCTGATCTAACTTCTGGAGGCAGTCAAAATGATCCTTAGAATTCTTCCCTACCTTATTCCTGTGCTGAGATACAGGCTGCTCCAACCTGCTGTAAAATGCTTGATTTCGAGAGTGAGCGAAACTAATGAAAACATTGTTGGGGTAAAACCTAAAGGGAAAGACCTAGCACCAAATCCAATTTGCCATCTGATCTAACTTCTGGAGGCAGTCAAAATGATCCTTAGAATTCTTCCCTACCTTATTCCTGTGCTGAGATACAGGCTGCTCCAACCTGCTGTAAAATGCTTGATTTCGAGAGTGAGCGAAACTAATGAAAACATTGTTGGGGTAAAACCTAAAGGGAAAGACCTAGCACCAAAACCAATTTGCCATCTGATCTAACTTCTGGAGGCAGTCAAAATGATCCTTAGAATTCTTCCCTACCTTATTCCTGTGCTGAGATACAGGCTGCTCCAACCTGCTGTAAAATGCTTGATTTCGAGAGTGAGCGAAACTAATGAAAACATTGTTGGGGTAAAACCTAAAGGGAAAGACCTAGCACCAAATCCAATTTGCCATCTGATCTAACTTCTGGAGGCAGTCAAAATGATCCTTAGAATTCTTCCCTACCTTATTCCTGTGCTGAGATACAGGCTGCTCCAACCTGCTGTAAAATGCTTGATTTCGAGAGTGAGCGAAACTAATGAAAACATTGTTGGGGTAAAACCTAAAGGGAAAGACCTAGCACCAAATCCAATTTGCCATCTGATCTAACTTCTGGAGGCAGTCAAAATGATCCTTAGAATTCTTCCCTACCTTATTCCTGTGCTGAGATACAGGCTGCTCCAACCTGCTGTAAAATGCTTGATTTCGAGAGTGAGCGAAACTAATGAAAACATTGTTGGGGTAAAACCTAAAGGGAAAGACCTAGCACCAAATCCAATTTGCCCTCTGATCTAACTTCTGGAGGCAGTCAAAATGATCCTTAGAATTCTTCCCTACCTTATTCCTGTGCTGAGATACAGGCTGCTCCAACCTGCTGTAAAATGCTTGATTTCGAGAGTGAGCGAAACTAATGAAAACATTGTTGGGGTAAAACCTAAAGGGAAAGACCTAGCACCAAATCCAATTTGCCATCTGATCTAACTTCTGGAGGCAGTCAAAATGATCCTTAGAATTCTTCCCTACCTTATTCCTGTGCTGAGATACAGGCTGCTCCAACCTGCTGTAAAATGCTTGATTTCGAGAGTGAGCGAAACTAATGAAAACATTGTTGGGGTAAAACCTAAAGGGAAAGACCTAGCACCAAATCCAATTTGCCATCTGATCTAACTTCTGGAGGCAGTCAAAATGATCCTTAGAATTCTTCCCTACCTTATTCCTGGGCTGAGATACAGGCTGCTCCAACCTGCTGTAAAATGCTTGATTTCGAGAGTGAGCGAAACTAATGAAAACATTGTTGGGGTAAAACCTAAAGGGAAAGACCTAGCACCAAATCCAATTTGCCATCTGATCTAACTTCTGGAGGCAGTCAAAATGATCCTTAGAATTCTTCCCTACCTTATTCCTGTGCTGAGATACAGGCTGCTCCAACCTGCTGTAAAATGCTTGATTTCGAGAGTGAGCGAAACTAATGAAAACATTGTTGGGGTAAAACCTAAAGGGAAAGACCTAGCACCAAATCCAATTTGCCATCTGATCTAACTTCTGGAGGCAGTCAAAATGATCCTTAGAATTCTTCCCTACCTTATTCCTGTGCTGAGATACAGGCTGCTCCAACCTGCTGTAAAATGCTTGATTTCGAGAGTGAGCGAAACTAATGAAAACATTGTTGGGGTAAAACCTAAAGGGAAAGACCTAGCACCAAATCCAATTTGCCATCTGATCTAACTTCTGGAGGCAGTCAAAATGATCCTTAGAATTCTTCCCTACCTTATTCCTGTGCTGAGATACAGGCTGCTCCAACCTGCTGTAAAATGCTTGATTTCGAGAGTGAGCGAAACTAATGAAAACATTGTTGGGGTAAAACCTAAAGGGAAAGACCTAGCACCAAATCCAATTTGCCATCTGATCTAACTTCTGGAGGCAGTCAAAATGATCCTTAGAATTCTTCCCTACCTTATTCCTGTGCTGAGATACAGGCTGCTCCAACCTGCTGTAAAATGCTTGATTTCGAGAGTGAGCGAAACTAATGAAAACATTGTTGGGGTAAAACCTAAAGGGAAAGACCTAGCACCAAATCCAATTTGCCATCTGATCTAACTTCTGGAGGCAGTCAAAATGATCCTTAGAATTCTTCCCTACCTTATTCCTGTGCTGAGATACAGGCTGCTCCAACCTGCTGTAAAATGCTTGATTTCGAGAGTGAGCGAAACTAATGAAAACATTGTTGGGGTAAAACCTAAAGGGAAAGACCTAGCACCAAATCCAATTTGCCATCTGATCTAACTTCTGGAGGCAGTCAAAATGATCCTTAGAATTCTTCCCTACCTTATTCCTGTGCTGAGATACAGGCTGCTCCAACCTGCTGTAAAATGCTTGATTTCGAGAGTGAGCGATACTAATGAAAACATTGTTGGGGTAAAACCTAAAGGGAAAGACCTAGCACCAAATCCAATTTGCCATCTGATCTAACTTCTGGAGGCAGTCAAAATGAGTATTTGAATTCTTCCCTACCTTATTCCTGTGCTGAGATACAGGCTGCTCCAACCTGCTGTAAAATGCTTGATTTCGAGAGTGAGCGAAACTAATGAAAACATTGTTGGGGTAAAACCTAAAGGGAAAGACCTAGCAACAAATCCAATTTGCCATCTGATCTAACTTCTGGAGGCAGTCAAAACGATCCTTAGAATTCTTCCCTACCTTATTCCTGTGCTGAGATACAGGCTGCTCCAACCTGCTGTAAAATGCTTGATTTCGAGAGTGAGCGAAACTAATGAAAACATTGTTGGGGTAAAACCTAAAGGGAAAGACCTAGCACCAAATCCAATTTGCCATCTGATCTAACTTCTGGAGGCAGTCAAAATGATCCTTAGAATTCTTCCCTACCTTATTCCTGTGCTGAGATACAGGCTGCTCCAACCTGCTGTAAAATGCTTGATTTCGAGAGTGAGCGAAACTAATGAAAACATTGTTGGGGTAAAACCTAAAGGGAAAGACCTAGCACCAAATCCAATTTGCCATCTGATCTAACTTCTGGAGGCAGTCAAAATGAGTATTTGAATTCTTCCCTACCTTATTCCTGTGCTGAGATACAGGCTGCTCCAACCTGCTGTAAAATGCTTGATTTCGAGAGTGAGCGAAACTAATGAAAACATTGTTGGGGTAAAACCTAAAGGGAAAGACCTAGCACCAAATCCAATTTGCCATCTGATCTAACTTCTGGAGGCAGTCAAAATGATCCTTAGAATTCTTCCCTACCTTATTCCTGTGCTGAGATACAGGCTGCTCCAACCTGCTGTAAAATGCTTGATTTCGAGAGTGAGCGAAACTAATGAAAACATTGTTGGGGTAAAACCTAAAGGGAAAGACCTAGCACCAAATCCAATTTGCCATCTGATCTAACTTCTGGAGGCAGTCAAAATGATCCTTAGAATTCTTCCCTACCTTATTCCTGTGCTGAGATACAGGCTGCTCCAACCTGCTGTAAAATGCTTGATTTCGAGAGTGAGCGAAACTAATGAAAACATTGTTGGGGTAAAACCTAAAGGGAAAGACCTAGCACCAAATCCAATTTGCCATCTGATCTAACTTCTGGAGGCAGTCAAAATGATCCTTAGAATTCTTCCCTACCTTATTCCTGTGCTGAGATACAGGCTGCTCCAACCTGCTGTAAAATGCTTGATTTCGAGAGTGAGCGAAACTGATGAAAACATTGTTGGGGTAAAACCTAAAGGGAAAGACCTAGCACCAAATCCAATTTGCCATCTGATCTAACTTCTGGAGGCAGTCAAAATGAGTATTTGAATTCTTCCCTACCTTATTCCTGTGCTGAGATACAGGCTGCTCCAACCTGCTGTAAAATGCTTGATTTCGAGAGTGAGCGAAACTAATGAAAACATTGTTGGGGTAAAACCTAAAGGGAAAGACCTAGCACCAAATCCAATTTGCCATCTGATCTAACTTCTGGAGGCAGTCAAAATGAGTATTTGAATTCTTCCCTACCTTATTCCTGTGCTGAGATACAGGCTGCTCCAACCTGCTGTAAAATGCTTGATTTCGAGAGTGAGCGAAACTAATGAAAACATTGTTGGGGTAAAACCTAAAGGGAAAGACCTAGCACCAAATCCAATTTGCCATCTGATCTAACTTCTGGAGGCAGTCAAAATGATCCTTAGAATTCTTCCCTACCTTATTCCTGTGCTGAGATACAGGCTGCTCCAACCTGCTGTAAAATGCTTGATTTCGAGAGTGAGCGAAACTAATGAAAACATTGTTGGGGTAAAACCTAAAGGGAAAGACCTAGCACCAAATCCAATTTGCCATCTGATCTAACTTCTGGAGGCAGTCAAAATGATCCTTAGAATTCTTCCCTACCTTATTCCTGTGCTGAGATACAGGCTGCTCCAACCTGCTGTAAAATGCTTGATTTTGAGAGTGAGCGAAACTAATGAAAACATTGTTGGGGTAAAACCTAAAGGGAAAGACCTAGCACCAAATCCAATTTGCCATCCGATCTAACTTCTGGAGGCAGTCAAAATGATCCTTAGAATTCTTCCCTACCTTATTCCTGTGCTGAGATACAGGCTGCTCCAACCTGCTGTAAAATGCTTGATTTCGAGAGTGAGCGAAACTAATGAAAACATTGTTGGGGTAAAACCTAAAGGGAAAGACCTAGCACCAAATCCAATTTGCCATCCGATCTAACTTCTGGAGGCAGTCAAAATGATCCTTAGAATTCTTCCCTACCTTATTCCTGTGCTGACATACAGGCTGCTCCAACCTGCTGTAAAATGCTTGATTTCGAGAGTGAGTGAAACTGATGAAAACATTGTTGGGGTAAAACCTAAAGGGAAAGACCTAGCACCAAATCCAATTTGCCATCTGATCTAACTTCTGGAGGTAGTCAAAATGATCCTTAGAATTCTTCCCTACCTTATTCCTGTGCTGAGATACAGGCTGCTCCAACCTGCTGTAAAATGCTTGATTTCGAGAGTGAGCGAAACTAATGAAAACATTGTTGGGGTAAAACCTAAAGGGAAAGACCTAGCACCAAATCCAATTTGCCATCTGATCTAACTTCTGGAGGCAGTCAAAATGATCCTTAGAATTCTTCCCTACCTTATTCCTGTGCTGAGATACAGGCTGCTCCAACCTGCTGTAAAATGCTTGATTTCGAGAGTGAGCGAAACTAATGAAAACATTGTTGGGGTAAAACCTAAAGGGAAAGACCTAGCACCAAATCCAATTTGCCATCTGATCTAACTTCTGGAGGCAGTCAAAATGAGTATTTGAATTCTTCCCTACCTTATTCCTGTGCTGAGATACAGGCTGCTCCAACCTGCTGTAAAATGCTTGATTTCGAGAGTGAGCGAAACTAATGAAAACATTGTTGGGGTAAAACCTAAAGGGAAAGACCTAGCACCAAATCCAATTTGCCATCTGATCTAACTTCTGGAGGCAGTCAAAATGATCCTTAGAATTCTTCCCTACCTTATTCCTGTGCTGAGATACAGGCTGCTCCAACCTGCTGTAAAATGCTTGATTTCGAGAGTGAGCGAAACTAATGAAAACATTGTTGGGGTAAAACCTAAAGGGAAAGACCTAGCACCAAATCCAATTTGCCATCTGATCTAACTTCTGGAGGCAGTCAAAATGATCCTTAGAATTCTTCCCTACCTTATTCCTGTGCTGAGATACAGGCTGCTCCAACCTGCTGTAAAATGCTTGATTTCGAGAGTGAGCGAAACTAATGAAAACATTGTTGGGGTAAAACCTAAAGGGAAAGACCTAGCACCAAATCCAATTTGCCATCTGATCTAACTTCTGGAGGCAGTCAAAATGATCCTTAGAATTCTTCCCTACCTTATTCCTGTGCTGAGATACAGGCTGCTCCAACCTGCTGTAAAATGCTTGATTTCGAGAGTGAGCGAAACTAATGAAAACATTGTTGGGGTAAAACCTAAAGGGAAAGACCTAGCACCAAATCCAATTTGCCATCTGATCTAACTTCTGGAGGCAGTCAAAATGATCCTTAGAATTCTTCCCTACCTTATTCCTGTGCTGAGATACAGGCTGCTCCAACCTGCTGTAAAATGCTTGATTTCGAGAGTGAGCGAAACTAATGAAAACATTGTTGGGGTAAAACCTAAAGGGAAAGACCTAGCACCAAATCCAATTTGCCATCTGATCTAACTTCTGGAGGCAGTCAAAATGATCCTTAGAATTCTTCCCTACCTTATTCCTGTGCTGAGATACAGGCTGCTCCAACCTGCTGTAAAATGCTTGATTTCGAGAGTGAGCGAAACTAATGAAAACATTGTTGGGGTAAAACCTAAAGGGAAAGACCTAGCACCAAATCCAATTTGCCATCTGATCTAACTTCTGGAGGCAGTCAAAATGAGTATTTGAATTCTTCCCTACCTTATTCCTGTGCTGAGATACAGGCTGCTCCAACCTGCTGTAAAATGCTTGATTTTGAGAGTGAGCGAAACTAATGAAAACATTGTTGGGGTAAAACCTAAAGGGAAAGACCTAGCACCAAATCCAATTTGCCATCTGATCTAACTTCTGGAGGCAGTCAAAATGATCCTTAGAATTCTTCCCTACCTTATTCCTGTGCTGAGATACAGGCTGCTCCAACCTGCTGTAAAATGCTTGATTTCGAGAGTGAGCGAAACTAATGAAAACATTGTTGGGGTAAAACCTAAAGGGAAAGACCTAGCACCAAATCCAATTTGCCATCTGATCTAACTTCTGGAGGCAGTCAAAATGATCCTTAGAATTCTTCCCTACCTTATTCCTGTGCTGAGATACAGGCTGCTCCAACCTGCTGTAAAATGCTTGATTTCGAGAGTGAGCGAAACTAATGAAAACATTGTTGGGGTAAAACCTAAAGGGAAAGACCTAGCACCAAATCCAATTTGCCATCTGATCTAACTTCTGGAGGCAGTCAAAATGATCCTTAGAATTCTTCCCTACCTTATTCCTGTGCTGAGATACAGGCTGCTCCAACCTGCTGTAAAATGCTTGATTTCGAGAGTGAGCGAAACTAATGAAAACATTGTTGGGGTAAAACCTAAAGGGAAAGACCTAGCACCAAATCCAATTTGCCATCTGATCTAACTTCTGGAGGCAGTCAAAATGAGTATTTGAATTCTTCCCTACCTTATTCCTGTGCTGAGATACAGGCTGCTCCAACCTGCTGTAAAATGCTTGATTTCGAGAGTGAGCGAAACTAATGAAAACATTGTTGGGGTAAAACCTAAAGGGAAAGACCTAGCACCAAATCCAATTTGCCATCTGATCTAACTTCTGGAGGCAGTCAAAATGATCCTTAGAATTCTTCCCTACCTTATTCCTGTGCTGAGATACAGGCTGCTCCAACCTGCTGTAAAATGCTTGATTTCGAGAGTGAGCGAAACTAATGAAAACATTGTTGGGGTAAAACCTAAAGGGAAAGACCTAGCACCAAATCCAATTTGCCATCTGATCTAACTTCTGGAGGCAGTCAAAATGATCCTTAGAATTCTTCCCTACCTTATTCCTGTGCTGAGATACAGGCTGCTCCAACCTGCTGTAAAATGCTTGATTTCGAGAGTGAGCGAAACTAATGAAAACATTGTTGGGGTAAAACCTAAAGGGAAAGACCTAGCACCAAATCCAATTTGCCATCTGATCTAACTTCTGGAGGCAGTCAAAATGATCCTTAGAATTCTTCCCTACCTTATTCCTGTGCTGAGATACAGGCTGCTCCAACCTGCTGTAAAATGCTTGATTTCGAGAGTGAGCGAAACTAATGAAAACATTGTTGGGGTAAAACCTAAAGGGAAAGACCTAGCACCAAATCCAATTTGCCATCTGATCTAACTTCTGGAGGCAGTCAAAATGAGTATTTGAATTCTTCCCTACCTTATTCCTGTGCTGAGATACAGGCTGCTCCAACCTGCTGTAAAATGCTTGATTTCGAGAGTGAGCGAAACTAATGAAAACATTGTTGGGGTAAAACCTAAAGGGAAAGACCTAGCACCAAATCCAATTTGCCATCTGATCTAACTTCTGGAGGCAGTCAAAATGAGTATTTGAATTCTTCCCTACCTTATTCCTGTGCTGAGATACAGGCTGCTCCAACCTGCTGTAAAATGCTTGATTTCGAGAGTGAGCGAAACTAATGAAAACATTGTTGGGGTAAAACCTAAAGGGAAAGACCTAGCACCAAATCCAATTTGCCATCTGATCTAACTTCTGGAGGCAGTCAAAATGATCCTTAGAATTCTTCCCTACCTTATTCCTGTGCTGAGATACAGGCTGCTCCAACCTGCTGTAAAATGCTTGATTTCGAGAGTGAGCGAAACTAATGAAAACATTGTTGGGGTAAAACCTAAAGGGAAAGACCTAGCACCAAATCGAATTTGCCATCTGATCTAACTTCTGGAGGCAGTCAAAATGATCCTTAGAATTCTTCCCTACCTTATTCCTGTGCTGAGATACAGGCTGCTCCAACCTGCTGTAAAATGCTTGATTTCGAGAGTGAGCGAAACTAATGAAAACATTGTTGGGGTAAAACCTAAAGGGAAAGACCTAGCACCAAATCCAATTTGCCATCTGATCTAACTTCTGGAGGCAGTCAAAATGATCCTTAGAATTCTTCCCTACCTTATTCCTGTGCTGAGATACAGGCTGCTCCAACCTGCTGTAAAATGCTTGATTTCGAGAGTGAGCGAAACTAATGAAAACATTGTTGGGGTAAAACCTAAAGGGAAAGACCTAGCACCAAATCCAATTTGCCATCTGATCTAACTTCTGGAGGCAGTCAAAATGATCCTTAGAATTCTTCCCTACCTTATTCCTGTGCTGAGATACAGGCTGCTCCAACCTGCTGTAAAATGCTTGATTTCGAGAGTGAGCGAAACTAATGAAAACATTGTTGGGGTAAAACCTAAAGGGAAAGACCTAGCACCAAATCCAATTTGCCATCTGATCTAACTTCTGGAGGCAGTCAAAATGAGTATTTGAATTCTTCCCTACCTTATTCCTGTGCTGAGATACAGGCTGCTCCAACCTGCTGTAAAATGCTTGATTTCGAGAGTGAGCGAAACTAATGAAAACATTGTTGGGGTAAAACCTAAAGGGAAAGACCTAGCACCAAATCCAATTTGCCATCTGATCTAACTTCTGGAGGCAGTCAAAATGAGTATTTGAATTCTTCCCTACCTTATTCCTGTGCTGAGATACAGGCTGCTCCAACCTGCTGTAAAATGCTTGATTTTGAGAGTGAGCGAAACTAATGAAAACATTGTTGGGGTAAAACCTAAAGGGAAAGACCTAGCACCAAATCCAATTTGCCATCTGATCTAACTTCTGGAGGCAGTCAAAATGATCCTTAGAATTCTTCCCTACCTTATTCCTGTGCTGAGATACAGGCTGCTCCAACCTGCTGTAAAATGCTTGATTTCGAGAGTGAGCGAAACTAATGAAAACATTGTTGGGGTAAAACCTAAAGGGAAAGACCTAGCACCAAATCCAATTTGCCATCTGATCTAACTTCTGGAGGCAGTCAAAATGATCCTTAGAATTCTTCCCTACCTTATTCCTGTGCTGAGATACAGGCTGCTCCAACCTGCTGTAAAATGCTTGATTCCGAGAGTGAGCGAAACTAATGAAAACATTGTTGGGGTAAAACCTAAAGGGAAAGACCTAGCACCAAATCCAATTTGCCATCTGATCTAACTTCTGGAGGCAGTCAAAATGATCCTTAGAATTCTTCCCTACCTTATTCCTGGGCTGAGATACAGGCTGCTCCAACCTGCTGTAAAATGCTTGATTTCGAGAGTGAGCGAAACTAATGAAAACATTGTTGGGGTAAAACCTAAAGGGAAAGACCTAGCACCAAATCCAATTTGCCATCTGATCTAACTTCTGGAGGCAGTCAAAATGATCCTTAGAATTCTTCCCTACCTTATTCCTGTGCTGAGATACAGGCTGCTCCAACCTGCTGTAAAATGCTTGATTTCGAGAGTGAGCGAAACTAATGAAAACATTGTTGGGGTAAAACCTAAAGGGAAAGACCTAGCACCAAATCCAATTTGCCATCTGATCTAACTTCTGGAGGCAGTCAAAATGATCCTTAGAATTCTTCCCTACCTTATTCCTGTGCTGAGATACAGGCTGCTCCAACCTGCTGTAAAATGCTTGATTTTGAGAGTGAGCGAAACTAATGAAAACATTGTTGGGGTAAAACCTAAAGGGAAAGACCTAGCACCAAATCCAATTTGCCATCTGATCTAACTTCTGGAGGCAGTCAAAATGAGTATTTGAATTCTTCCCTACCTTATTCCTGTGCTGAGATACAGGCTGCTCCAACCTGCTGTAAAATGCTTGATTTCGAGAGTGAGCGAAACTAATGAAAACATTGTTGGGGTAAAACCTAAAGGGAAAGACCTAGCACCAAATCCAATTTGCCATCTGATCTAACTTCTGGAGGCAGTCAAAATGATCCTTAGAATTCTTCCCTACCTTATTCCTGTGCTGAGATACAGGCTGCTCCAACCTGCTGTAAAATGCTTGATTTCGAGAGTGAGCGAAACTAATGAAAACATTGTTGGGGTAAAACCTAAAGGGAAAGACCTAGCACCAAATCCAATTTGCCATCTGATCTAACTTCTGGAGGCAGTCAAAATGATCCTTAGAATTCTTCCCTACCTTATTCCTGTGCTGAGATACAGGCTGCTCCAACCTGCTGTAAAATGCTTGATTTCGAGAGTGAGCGAAACTAATGAAAACATTGTTGGGGTAAAACCTAAAGGGAAAGACCTAGCACCAAATCCAATTTGCCATCTGATCTAACTTCTGGAGGCAGTCAAAATGATCCTTAGAATTCTTCCCTACCTTATTCCTGTGCTGAGATACAGGCTGCTCCAACCTGCTGTAAAATGCTTGATTTCGAGAGTGAGCGAAACTAATGAAAACATTGTTGGGGTAAAACCTAAAGGGAAAGACCTAGCACCAAATCCAATTTGCCATCTGATCTAACTTCTGGAGGCAGTCAAAATGATCCTTAGAATTCTTCCCTACCTTATTCCTGTGCTGAGATACAGGCTGCTCCAACCTGCTGTAAAATGCTTGATTTCGAGAGTGAGCGAAACTAATGAAAACATTGTTGGGGTAAAACCTAAAGGGAAAGACCTAGCACCAAATCCAATTTGCCATCTGATCTAACTTCTGGAGGCAGTCAAAATGAGTATTTGAATTCTTCCCTACCTTATTCCTGTGCTGAGATACAGGCTGCTCCAACCTGCTGTAAAATGCTTGATTTCGAGAGTGAGCGAAACTAATGAAAACATTGTTGGGGTAAAACCTAAAGGGAAAGACCTAGCACCAAATCCAATTTGCCATCTGATCTAACTTCTGGAGGCAGTCAAAATGATCCTTAGAATTCTTCCCTACCTTATTCCTGTGCTGAGATACAGGCTGCTCCAACCTGCTGTAAAATGCTTGATTTCGAGAGTGAGCGAAACTAATGAAAACATTGTTGGGGTAAAACCTAAAGGGAAAGACCTAGCACCAAATCCAATTTGCCATCTGATCTAACTTCTGGAGGCAGTCAAAATGATCCTTAGAATTCTTCCCTACCTTATTCCTGTGCTGAGATACAGGCTGCTCCAACCTGCTGTAAAATGCTTGATTTCGAGAGTGAGCGAAACTAATGAAAACATTGTTGGGGTAAAACCTAAAGGGAAAGACCTAGCACCAAATCCAATTTGCCATCTGATCTAACTTCTGGAGGCAGTCAAAATGAGTATTTGAATTCTTCCCTACCTTATTCCTGTGCTGAGATACAGGCTGCTCCAACCTGCTGTAAAATGCTTGATTTTGAGAGTGAGCGAAACTAATGAAAACATTGTTGGGGTAAAACCTAAAGGGAAAGACCTAGCACCAAATCCAATTTGCCATCTGATCTAACTTCTGGAGGCAGTCAAAATGATCCTTAGAATTCTTCCCTACCTTATTCCTGTGCTGAGATACAGGCTGCTCCAACCTGCTGTAAAATGCTTGATTTCGAGAGTGAGCGAAACTAATGAAAACATTGTTGGGGTAAAACCTAAAGGGAAAGACCTAGCACCAAATCCAATTTGCCATCTGATCTAACTTCTGGAGGCAGTCAAAATGATCCTTAGAATTCTTCCCTACCTTATTCCTGTGCTGAGATACAGGCTGCTCCAACCTGCTGTAAAATGCTTGATTTCGAGAGTGAGCGAAACTAATGAAAACATTGTTGGGGTAAAACCTAAAGGGAAAGACCTAGCACCAAATCCAATTTGCCATCTGATCTAACTTCTGGAGGCAGTCAAAATGATCCTTAGAATTCTTCCCTACCTTATTCCTGTGCTGAGATACAGGCTGCTCCAACCTGCTGTAAAATGCTTGATTTCGAGAGTGAGCGAAACTGATGAAAACATTGTTGGGGTAAAACCTAAAGGGAAAGACCTAGCACCAAATCCAATTTGCCATCTGATCTAACTTCTGGAGGCAGTCAAAATGATCCTTAGAATTCTTCCCTACCTTATTCCTGTGCTGAGATACAGGCTGCTCCAACCTGCTGTAAAATGCTTGATTTCGAGAGTGAGCGAAACTAATGAAAACATTGTTGGGGTAAAACCTAAAGGGAAAGACCTAGCACCAAATCCAATTTGCCATCTGATCTAACTTCTGGAGGCAGTCAAAATGATCCTTAGAATTCTTCCCTACCTTATTCCTGTGCTGAGATACAGGCTGCTCCAACCTGCTGTAAAATGCTTGATTTCGAGAGTGAGCGAAACTAATGAAAACATTGTTGGGGTAAAACCTAAAGGGAAAGACCTAGCACCAAATCCAATTTGCCATCTGATCTAACTTCTGGAGGCAGTCAAAATGATCCTTAGAATTCTTCCCTACCTTATTCCTGTGCTGAGATACAGGCTGCTCCAACCTGCTGTAAAATGCTTGATTTCGAGAGTGAGCGAAACTAATGAAAACATTGTTGGGGTAAAACCTAAAGGGAAAGACCTAGCACCAAATCCAATTTGCCATCTGATCTAACTTCTGGAGGCAGTCAAAATGATCCTTAGAATTCTTCCCTACCTTATTCCTGTGCTGAGATACAGGCTGCTCCAACCTGCTGTAAAATGCTTGATTTCGAGAGTGAGCGAAACTAATGAAAACATTGTTGGGGTAAAACCTAAAGGGAAAGACCTAGCACCAAATCCAATTTGCCATCTGATCTAACTTCTGGAGGCAGTCAAAATGATCCTTAGAATTCTTCCCTACCTTATTCCTGTGCTGAGATACAGGCTGCTCCAACCTGCTGTAAAATGCTTGATTTCGAGAGTGAGCGAAACTAATGAAAACATTGTTGGGGTAAAACCTAAAGGGAAAGACCTAGCACCAAATCCAATTTGCCATCTGATCTAACTTCTGGAGGCAGTCAAAATGAGTATTTGAATTCTTCCCTACCTTATTCCTGTGCTGAGATACAGGCTGCTCCAACCTGCTGTAAAATGCTTGATTTCGAGAGTGAGCGAAACTAATGAAAACATTGTTGGGGTAAAACCTAAAGGGAAAGACCTAGCACCAAATCCAATTTGCCATCTGATCTAACTTCTGGAGGCAGTCAAAATGATCCTTAGAATTCTTCCCTACCTTATTCCTGTGCTGAGATACAGGCTGCTCCAACCTGCTGTAAAATGCTTGATTTCGAGAGTGAGCGAAACTAATGAAAACATTGTTGGGGTAAAACCTAAAGGGAAAGACCTAGCACCAAATCCAATTTGCCATCTGATCTAACTTCTGGAGGCAGTCAAAATGATCCTTAGAATTCTTCCCTACCTTATTCCTGTGCTGAGATACAGGCTGCTCCAACCTGCTGTAAAATGCTTGATTTCGAGAGTGAGCGAAACTAATGAAAACATTGTTGGGGTAAAACCTAAAGGGAAAGACCTAGCACCAAATCCAATTTGCCATCTGATCTAACTTCTGGAGGCAGTCAAAATGATCCTTAGAATTCTTCCCTACCTTATTCCTGTGCTGAGATACAGGCTGCTCCAACCTGCTGTAAAATGCTTGATTTTGAGAGTGAGCGAAACTAATGAAAACATTGTTGGGGTAAAACCTAAAGGGAAAGACCTAGCACCAAATCCAATTTGCCATCTGATCTAACTTCTGGAGGCAGTCAAAATGATCCTTAGAATTCTTCCCTACCTTATTCCTGTGCTGAGATACAGGCTGCTCCAACCTGCTGTAAAATGCTTGATTTCGAGAGTGAGCGAAACTAATGAAAACATTGTTGGGGTAAAACCTAAAGGGAAAGACCTAGCACCAAATCCAATTTGCCATCTGATCTAACTTCTGGAGGCAGTCAAAATGATCCTTAGAATTCTTCCCTACCTTATTCCTGTGCTGAGATACAGGCTGCTCCAACCTGCTGTAAAATGCTTGATTTCGAGAGTGAGCGAAACTAATGAAAACATTGTTGGGGTAAAACCTAAAGGGAAAGACCTAGCACCAAATCCAATTTGCCATCTGATCTAACTTCTGGAGGCAGTCAAAATGATCCTTAGAATTCTTCCCTACCTTATTCCTGTGCTGAGATACAGGCTGCTCCAACCTGCTGTAAAATGCTTGATTTCGAGAGTGAGCGAAACTGATGAAAACATTGTTGGGGTAAAACCTAAAGGGAAAGACCTAGCACCAAATCCAATTTGCCATCTGATCTAACTTCTGGAGGCAGTCAAAATGAGTATTTGAATTCTTCCCTACCTTATTCCTGTGCTGAGATACAGGCTGCTCCAACCTGCTGTAAAATGCTTGATTTCGAGAGTGAGCGAAACTAATGAAAACATTGTTGGGGTAAAACCTAAAGGGAAAGACCTAGCACCAAATCCAATTTGCCATCTGATCTAACTTCTGGAGGCAGTCAAAATGATCCTTAGAATTCTTCCCTACCTTATTCCTGTGCTGAGATACAGGCTGCTCCAACCTGCTGTAAAATGCTTGATTTCGAGAGTGAGCGAAACTAATGAAAACATTGTTGGGGTAAAACCTAAAGGGAAAGACCTAGCACCAAATCCAATTTGCCATCTGATCTAACTTCTGGAGGCAGTCAAAATGATCCTTAGAATTCTTCCCTACCTTATTCCTGTGCTGAGATACAGGCTGCTCCAACCTGCTGTAAAATGCTTGATTTCGAGAGTGAGCGAAACTAATGAAAACATTGTTGGGGTAAAACCTAAAGGGAAAGACCTAGCACCAAATCCAATTTGCCATCTGATCTAACTTCTGGAGGCAGTCAAAATGATCCTTAGAATTCTTCCCTACCTTATTCCTGTGCTGAGATACAGGCTGCTCCAACCTGCTGTAAAATGCTTGATTTCGAGAGTGAGCGAAACTAATGAAAACATTGTTGGGGTAAAACCTAAAGGGAAAGACCTAGCACCAAATCCAATTTGCCATCTGATCTAACTTCTGGAGGCAGTCAAAATGATCCTTAGAATTCTTCCCTACCTTATTCCTGTGCTGAGATACAGGCTGCTCCAACCTGCTGTAAAATGCTTGATTTCGAGAGTGAGCGAAACTAATGAAAACATTGTTGGGGTAAAACCTAAAGGGAAAGACCTAGCACCAAATCCAATTTGCCATCTGATCTAACTTCTGGAGGCAGTCAAAATGATCCTTAGAATTCTTCCCTACCTTATTCCTGTGCTGAGATACAGGCTGCTCCAACCTGCTGTAAAATGCTTGATTTCGAGAGTGAGCGAAACTAATGAAAACATTGTTGGGGTAAAACCTAAAGGGAAAGACCTAGCACCAAATCCAATTTGCCATCTGATCTAACTTCTGGAGGCAGTCAAAATGATCCTTAGAATTCTTCCCTACCTTATTCCTGTGCTGAGATACAGGCTGCTCCAACCTGCTGTAAAATGCTTGATTTCGAGAGTGAGCGAAACTAATGAAAACATTGTTGGGGTAAAACCTAAAGGGAAAGACCTAGCACCAAATCCAATTTGCCATCTGATCTAACTTCTGGAGGCAGTCAAAATGAGTATTTGAATTCTTCCCTACCTTATTCCTGTGCTGAGATACAGGCTGCTCCAACCTGCTGTAAAATGCTTGATTTCGAGAGTGAGCGAAACTAATGAAAACATTGTTGGGGTAAAACCTAAAGGGAAAGACCTAGCACCAAATCCAATTTGCCATCTGATCTAACTTCTGGAGGCAGTCAAAATGATCCTTAGAATTCTTCCCTACCTTATTCCTGTGCTGAGATACAGGCTGCTCCAACCTGCTGTAAAATGCTTGATTTCGAGAGTGAGCGAAACTAATGAAAACATTGTTGGGGTAAAACCTAAAGGGAAAGACCTAGCACCAAATCCAATTTGCCATCTGATCTAACTTCTGGAGGCAGTCAAAATGATCCTTAGAATTCTTCCCTACCTTATTCCTGTGCTGAGATACAGGCTGCTCCAACCTGCTGTAAAATGCTTGATTTCCAGAGTGAGCGAAACTAATGAAAACATTGTTGGGGTAAAACCTAAAGGGAAAGACCTAGCACCAAATCCAATTTGCCATCTGATCTAACTTCTGGAGGCAGTCAAAATGATCCTTAGAATTCTTCCCTACCTTATTCCTGTCCTGAGATACAGGCTGCTCCAACCTGCTGTAAAATGCTTGATTTTGAGAGTGAGCGAAACTAATGAAAACATTGTTGGGGTAAAACCTAAAGGGAAAGACCTAGCACCAAATCCAATTTGCCATCTGCTCTAACTTCTGGAGGCAGTCAAAATGATCCTTAGAATTCTTCCCTACCTTATTCCTGTGCTGAGATACAGGCTGCTCCAACCTGCTGTAAAATGCTTGATTTCGAGAGTGAGCGAAACTAATGAAAACATTGTTGGGGTAAAACCTAAAGGGAAAGACCTAGCACCAAATCCAATTTGCCATCTGATCTAACTTCTGGAGGCAGTCAAAATGATCCTTAGAATTCTTCCCTACCTTATTCCTGTGCTGAGATACAGGCTGCTCCAACCTGCTGTAAAATGCTTGATTTCGAGAGTGAGCGAAACTAATGAAAACATTGTTGGGGTAAAACCTAAAGGGAAAGACCTAGCACCAAATCCAATTTGCCATCTGATCTAACTTCTGGAGGCAGTCAAAATGATCCTTAGAATTCTTCCCTACCTTATTCCTGTGCTGAGATACAGGCTGCTCCAACCTGCTGTAAAATGCTTGATTTCGAGAGTGAGCGAAACTAATGAAAACATTGTTGGGGTAAAACCTAAAGGGAAAGACCTAGCACCAAATTCCATTGGCCATCTGATCTAACTTCTGGAGGCAGTCAAAATGAGTATTTGAATTCTTCCCTACCTTATTCCTGTGCTGAGATACAGGCTGCTCCAACCTGCTGTAAAATGCTTGATTTCGAGAGTGAGCGAAACTAATGAAAACATTGTTGGGGTAAAACCTAAAGGGAAAGACCTAGCACCAAATCCAATTTGCCATCTGATCTAACTTCTGGAGGCAGTCAAAATGAGTATTTGAATTCTTCCCTACCTTATTCCTGTGCTGAGATACAGGCTGCTCCAACCTGCTGTAAAATGCTTGATTTCGAGAGTGAGCGAAACTAATGAAAACATTGTTGGGGTAAAACCTAAAGGGAAAGACCTAGCACCAAATCCAATTTGCCATCTGATCTAACTTCTGGAGGCAGTCAAAATGATCCTTAGAATTCTTCCCTACCTTATTCCTGTGCTGAGATACAGGCTGCTCCAACCTGCTGTAAAATGCTTGATTTCGAGAGTGAGCGAAACTAATGAAAACATTGTTGGGGTAAAACCTAAAGGGAAAGACCTAGCACCAAATCCAATTTGCCATCTGATCTAACTTCTGGAGGCAGTCAAAATGAGTATTTGAATTCTTCCCCTACCTTATTCCTGTGCTGAGATACAGGCTGCTCCAACCTGCTGTAAAATGCTTGATTTCGAGAGTGAGCGAAACTAATGAAAACATTGTTGGGGTAAAACCTAAAGGGAAAGGACCTAGCACCAAATCCAATTTGCCATCTGATCTAACTTCTGGAGGCAGTCAAAATGATCCTTAGAATTCTTCCCTACCTTATTCCTGTGCTGAGATACAGGCTGCTCCAACCTGCTGTAAAATGCTTGATTTCGAGAGTGAGCGAAACTAATGAAAACATTGTTGGGGTAAAACCTAAAGGGAAAGACCTAGCACCAAATCCAATTTGCCATCTGATCTAACTTCTGGAGGCAGTCAAAATGATCCTTAGAATTCTTCCCTACCTTATTCCTGTGCTGAGATACAGGCTGCTCCAACCTGCTGTAAAATGCTTGATTTCGAGAGTGAGCGAAACTAATGAAAACATTGTTGGGGTAAAACCTAAAGGGAAAGACCTAGCACCAAATCCAATTTGCCATCTGATCTAACTTCTGGAGGCAGTCAAAATGATCCTTAGAATTCTTCCCTACCTTATTCCTGTGCTGAGATACAGGCTGCTCCAACCTGCTGTAAAATGCTTGATTTCGAGAGTGAGCGAAACTAATGAAAACATTGTTGGGGTAAAACCTAAAGGGAAAGACCTAGCACCAAATCCAATTTGCCATCTGATCTAACTTCTGGAGGCAGTCAAAATGAGTATTTGAATTCTTCCCTACCTTATTCCTGTGCTGAGATACAGGCTGCTCCAACCTGCTGTAAAATGCTTGATTGAGAGTGAGCGAAACTAATGAAAACATTGTTGGGGTAAAACCTAAAGGGAAAGACCTAGCACCAAATCCAATTTGCCATCTGATCTAACTTCTGGAGGCAGTCAAAATGATCCTTAGAATTCTTCCCTACCTTATTCCTGTGCTGAGATACAGGCTGCTCCAACCTGCTGTAAAATGCTTGATTTCGAGAGTGAGCGAAAACTAATGAAAACATTGTTGGGGTAAAACCTAAAGGGAAAGACCTAGCACCAAATCCAATTTGCCATCTGATCTAACTTCTGGAGGCAGTCAAAATGATCCTTAGAATTCTTCCCTACCTTATTCCTGTGCTGAGATACAGGCTGCTCCAACCTGCTGTAAAATGCTTGATTTCGAGAGTGAGCGAAACTAATGAAAACATTGTTGGGGTAAAACCTAAAGGGAAAGACCTAGCACCAAATCCAATTTGCCATCTGATCTAACTTCTGGAGGCAGTCAAAATGATCCTTAGAATTCTTCCCTACCTTATTCCTGTGCTGAGATACAGGCTGCTCCAACCTGCTGTAAAATGCTTGATTTCGAGAGTGAGCGAAACTAATGAAAACATTGTTGGGGTAAAACCTAAAGGGAAAGACCTAGCACCAAATCCAATTTGCCATCTGATCTAACTTCTGGAGGCAGTCAAAATGATCCTTAGAATTCTTCCCTACCTTATTCCTGTGCTGAGATACAGGCTGCTCCAACCTGCTGTAAAATGCTTGATTTCGAGAGTGAGCGAAACTAATGAAAACACTGTTGGGGTAAAACCTAAAGGGAAAGACCTAGCACCAAATCCAATTTGCCATCTGATCTAACTTCTGGAGGCAGTCAAAATGATCCTTAGAATTCTTCCCTACCTTATTCCTGTGCTGAGATACAGGCTGCTCCAACCTGCTGTAAAATGCTTGATTCCGAGAGTGAGCGAAACTAATGAAAACATTGTTGGGGTAAAACCTAAAGGGAAAGACCTAGCACCAAATCCAATTTGCCATCTGATCTAACTTCTGGAGGCAGTCAAAATGATCCTTAGAATTCTTCCCTACCTTATTCCTGTGCTGAGATACAGGCTGCTCCAACCTGCTGTAAAATGCTTGATTTCGAGAGTGAGCGAAACTAATGAAAACATTGTTGGGGTAAAACCTAAAGGGAAAGACCTAGCACCAAATCCAATTTGCCATCTGATCTAACTTCTGGAGGCAGTCAAAATGAGTATTTGAATTCTTCCCTACCTTATTCCTGTGCTGAGATACAGGCTGCTCCAACCTGCTGTAAAATGCTTGATTTCGAGAGTGAGCGAAACTAATGAAAACATTGTTGGGGTAAAACCTAAAGGGAAAGACCTAGCACCAAATCCAATTTGCCATCTGATCTAACTTCTGGAGGCAGTCAAAATGATCCTTAGAATTCTTCCCTACCTTATTCCTGTGCTGAGATACAGGCTGCTCCAACCTGCTGTAAAATGCTTGATTTCGAGAGTGAGCGAAACTAATGAAAACATTGTTGGGGTAAAACCTAAAGGGAAAGACCTAGCACCAAATCCAATTTGCCATCTGATCTAACTTCTGGAGGCAGTCAAAATGATCCTTAGAATTCTTCCCTACCTTATTCCTGTGCTGAGATACAGGCTGCTCCAACCTGCTGTAAAATGCTTGATTTCGAGAGTGAGCGAAACTAATGAAAACATTGTTGGGGTAAAACCTAAAGGGAAAGACCTAGCACCAAATCCAATTTGCCATCTGATCTAACTTCTGGAGGCAGTCAAAATGATCCTTAGAATTCTTCCCTACCTTATTCCTGTGCTGAGATACAGGCTGCTCCAACCTGCTGTAAAATGCTTGATTTCGAGAGTGAGCGAAACTAATGAAAACATTGTTGGGGTAAAACCTAAAGGGAAAGACCTAGCACCAAATCCAATTTGCCATCTGATCTAACTTCTGGAGGCAGTCAAAATGATCCTTAGAATTCTTCCCTACCTTATTCCTGTCCTGAGATACAGGCTGCTCCAACCTGCTGTAAAATGCTTGATTTTGAGAGTGAGCGAAACTAATGAAAACATTGTTGGGGTAAAACCTAAAGGGAAAGACCTAGCACCAAATCCAATTTGCCATCTGATCTAACTTCTGGAGGCAGTCAAAATGATCCTTAGAATTCTTCCCTACCTTATTCCTGTGCTGAGATACAGGCTGCTCCAACCTGCTGTAAAATGCTTGATTTCGAGAGTGAGCGAAACTAATGAAAACATTGTTGGGGTAAAACCTAAAGGGAAAGACCTAGCACCAAATCCAATTTGCCATCTGATCTAACTTCTGGAGGCAGTCAAAATGATCCTTAGAATTCTTCCCTACCTTATTCCTGTGCTGAGATACAGGCTGCTCCAACCTGCTGTAAAATGCTTGATTTCGAGAGTGAGCGAAACTAATGAAAACATTGTTGGGGTAAAACCTAAAGGGAAAGACCTAGCACCAAATCCAATTTGCCATCTGATCTAACTTCTGGAGGCAGTCAAAATGATCCTTAGAATTCTTCCCTACCTTATTCCTGTGCTGAGATACAGGCTGCTCCAACCTGCTGTAAAATGCTTGATTTCGAGAGTGAGCGAAACTAATGAAAACATTGTTGGGGTAAAACCTAAAGGGAAAGACCTAGCACCAAATCCAATTTGCCATCTGATCTAACTTCTGGAGGCAGTCAAAATGATCCTTAGAATTCTTCCCTACCTTATTCCTGTGCTGAGATACAGGCTGCTCCAACCTGCTGTAAAATGCTTGATTTCGAGAGTGAGCGAAACTAATGAAAACATTGTTGGGGTAAAACCTAAAGGGAAAGACCTAGCACCAAATCCAATTTGCCATCTGATCTAACTTCTGGAGGCAGTCAAAATGATCCTTAGAATTCTTCCCTACCTTATTCCTGTGCTGAGATACAGGCTGCTCCAACCTGCTGTAAAATGCTTGATTTCGAGAGTGAGCGAAACTAATGAAAACATTGTTGGGGTAAAACCTAAAGGGAAAGACCTAGCACCAAATCCAATTTGCCATCTGATCTAACTTCTGGAGGCAGTCAAAATGATCCTTAGAATTCTTCCCTACCTTATTCCTGTGCTGAGATACAGGCTGCTCCAACCTGCTGTAAAATGCTTGATTTCGAGAGTGAGCGAAACTAATGAAAACATTGTTGGGGTAAAACCTAAAGGGAAAGACCTAGCACCAAATCCAATTTGCCATCTGATCTAACTTCTGGAGGCAGTCAAAATGATCCTTAGAATTCTTCCCTACCTTATTCCTGTGCTGAGATACAGGCTGCTCCAACCTGCTGTAAAATGCTTGATTTCGAGAGTGAGCGAAACTAATGAAAACATTGTTGGGGTAAAACCTAAAGGGAAAGACCTAGCACCAAATCCAATTTGCCATCTGATCTAACTTCTGGAGGCAGTCAAAATGATCCTTAGAATTCTTCCCTACCTTATTCCTGTGCTGAGATACAGGCTGCTCCAACCTGCTGTAAAATGCTTGATTCCGAGAGTGAGCGAAACTAATGAAAACATTGTTGGGGTAAAACCTAAAGGGAAAGACCTAGCACCAAATCCAATTTGCCATCTGATCTAACTTCTGGAGGCAGTCAAAATGATCCTTAGAATTCTTCCCTACCTTATTCCTGTGCTGAGATACAGGCTGCTCCAACCTGCTGTAAAATGCTTGATTTCGAGAGTGAGCGAAACTAATGAAAACATTGTTGGGGTAAAACCTAAAGGGAAAGACCTAGCACCAAATCCAATTTGCCATCTGATCTAACTTCTGGAGGCAGTCAAAATGATCCTTAGAATTCTTCCCTACCTTATTCCTGTGCTGAGATACAGGCTGCTCCAACCTGCTGTAAAATGCTTGATTTCGAGAGTGAGCGAAACTAATGAAAACATTGTTGGGGTAAAACCTAAAGGGAAAGACCTAGCACCAAATCCAATTTGCCATCTGATCTAACTTCTGGAGGCAGTCAAAATGATCCTTAGAATTCTTCCCTACCTTATTCCTGTGCTGAGATACAGGCTGCTCCAACCTGCTGTAAAATGCTTGATTTCGAGAGTGAGCGAAACTAATGAAAACATTGTTGGGGTAAAACCTAAAGGGAAAGACCTAGCACCAAATCCAATTTGCCATCTGATCTAACTTCTGGAGGCAGTCAAAATGATCCTTAGAATTCTTCCCTACCTTATTCCTGTGCTGAGATACAGGCTGCTCCAACCTGCTGTAAAATGCTTGATTTCGAGAGTGAGCGAAACTAATGAAAACATTGTTGGGGTAAAACCTAAAGGGAAAGACCTAGCACCAAATCCAATTTGCCATCTGATCTAACTTCTGGAGGCAGTCAAAATGATCCTTAGAATTCTTCCCTACCTTATTCCTGTGCTGAGATACAGGCTGCTCCAACCTGCTGTAAAATGCTTGATTTCGAGAGTGAGCGAAACTAATGAAAACATTGTTGGGGTAAAACCTAAAGGGAAAGACCTAGCACCAAATCCAATTTGCCATCTGATCTAACTTCTGGAGGCAGTCAAAATGATCCTTAGAATTCTTCCCTACCTTATTCCTGTGCTGAGATACAGGCTGCTCCAACCTGCTGTAAAATGCTTGATTTCGAGAGTGAGCGAAACTAATGAAAACATTGTTGGGGTAAAACCTAAAGGGAAAGACCTAGCACCAAATCCAATTTGCCATCTGATCTAACTTCTGGAGGCAGTCAAAATGATCCTTAGAATTCTTCCCTACCTTATTCCTGTGCTGAGATACAGGCTGCTCCAACCTGCTGTAAAATGCTTGATTTCGAGAGTGAGCGAAACTAATGAAAACATTGTTGGGGTAAAACCTAAAGGGAAAGACCTAGCACCAAATCCAATTTGCCATCTGATCTAACTTCTGGAGGCAGTCAAAATGATCCTTAGAATTCTTCCCTACCTTATTCCTGTGCTGAGATACAGGCTGCTCCAACCTGCTGTAAAATGCTTGATTTCGAGAGTGAGCGAAACTAATGAAAACATTGTTGGGGTAAAACCTAAAGGGAAAGACCTAGCACCAAATCCAATTTGCCATCTGATCTAACTTCTGGAGGCAGTCAAAATGATCCTTAGAATTCTTCCCTACCTTATTCCTGTGCTGAGATACAGGCTGCTCCAACCTGCTGTAAAATGCTTGATTTCGAGAGTGAGCGAAACTAATGAAAACATTGTTGGGGTAAAACCTAAAGGGAAAGACCTAGCACCAAATCCAATTTGCCATCTGATCTAACTTCTGGAGGCAGTCAAAATGATCCTTAGAATTCTTCCCTACCTTATTCCTGTGCTGAGATACAGGCTGCTCCAACCTGCTGTAAAATGCTTGATTTCGAGAGTGAGCGAAACTAATGAAAACATTGTTGGGGTAAAACCTAAAGGGAAAGACCTAGCACCAAATCCAATTTGCCATCTGATCTAACTTCTGGAGGCAGTCAAAATGATCCTTAGAATTCTTCCCTACCTTATTCCTGTGCTGAGATACAGGCTGCTCCAACCTGCTGTAAAATGCTTGATTTCGAGAGTGAGCGAAACTAATGAAAACATTGTTGGGGTAAAACCTAAAGGGAAAGACCTAGCACCAAATCCAATTTGCCATCTGATCTAACTTCTGGAGGCAGTCAAAATGATCCTTAGAATTCTTCCCTACCTTATTCCTGTGCTGAGATACAGGCTGCTCCAACCTGCTGTAAAATGCTTGATTTCGAGAGTGAGCGAAACTAATGAAAACATTGTTGGGGTAAAACCTAAAGGGAAAGACCTAGCACCAAATCCAATTTGCCATCTGATCTAACTTCTGGAGGCAGTCAAAATGATCCTTAGAATTCTTCCCTACCTTATTCCTGTGCTGAGATACAGGCTGCTCCAACCTGCTGTAAAATGCTTGATTTCGAGAGTGAGCGAAACTAATGAAAACATTGTTGGGGTAAAACCTAAAGGGAAAGACCTAGCACCAAATCCAATTTGCCATCTGATCTAACTTCTGGAGGCAGTCAAAATGATCCTTAGAATTCTTCCCTACCTTATTCCTGTGCTGAGATACAGGCTGCTCCAACCTGCTGTAAAATGCTTGATTTCGAGAGTGAGCGAAACTAATGAAAACATTGTTGGGGTAAAACCTAAAGGGAAAGACCTAGCACCAAATCCAATTTGCCATCTGATCTAACTTCTGGAGGCAGTCAAAATGATCCTTAGAATTCTTCCCTACCTTATTCCTGTGCTGAGATACAGGCTGCTCCAACCTGCTGTAAAATGCTTGATTTCGAGAGTGAGCGAAACTAATGAAAACATTGTTGGGGTAAAACCTAAAGGGAAAGACCTAGCACCAAATCCAATTTGCCATCTGATCTAACTTCTGGAGGCAGTCAAAATGATCCTTAGAATTCTTCCCTACCTTATTCCTGTGCTGAGATACAGGCTGCTCCAACCTGCTGTAAAATGCTTGATTTCGAGAGTGAGCGAAACTAATGAAAACATTGTTGGGGTAAAACCTAAAGGGAAAGACCTAGCACCAAATCCAATTTGCCATCTGATCTAACTTCTGGAGGCAGTCAAAATGATCCTTAGAATTCTTCCCTACCTTATTCCTGTGCTGAGATACAGGCTGCTCCAACCTGCTGTAAAATGCTTGATTTCGAGAGTGAGCGAAACTAATGAAAACATTGTTGGGGTAAAACCTAAAGGGAAAGACCTAGCACCAAATCCAATTTGCCATCTGATCTAACTTCTGGAGGCAGTCAAAATGATCCTTAGAATTCTTCCCTACCTTATTCCTGTGCTGAGATACAGGCTGCTCCAACCTGCTGTAAAATGCTTGATTTCGAGAGTGAGCGAAACTAATGAAAACATTGTTGGGGTAAAACCTAAAGGGAAAGACCTAGCACCAAATCCAATTTGCCATCTGATCTAACTTCTGGAGGCAGTCAAAATGATCCTTAGAATTCTTCCCTACCTTATTCCTGTGCTGAGATACAGGCTGCTCCAACCTGCTGTAAAATGCTTGATTTCGAGAGTGAGCGAAACTAATGAAAACATTGTTGGGGTAAAACCTAAAGGGAAAGACCTAGCACCAAATCCAATTTGCCATCTGATCTAACTTCTGGAGGCAGTCAAAATGAGTATTTGAATTCTTCCCTACCTTATTCCTGTGCTGAGATACAGGCTGCTCCAACCTGCTGTAAAATGCTTGATTTCGAGAGTGAGCGAAACTAATGAAAACATTGTTGGGGTAAAACCTAAAGGGAAAGACCTAGCACCAAATCCAATTTGCCATCTGATCTAACTTCTGGAGGCAGTCAAAATGATCCTTAGAATTCTTCCCTACCTTATTCCTGTGCTGAGATACAGGCTGCTCCAACCTGCTGTAAAATGCTTGATTTCGAGAGTGAGCGAAACTAATGAAAACATTGTTGGGGTAAAACCTAAAGGGAAAGACCTAGCACCAAATCCAATTTGCCATCTGATCTAACTTCTGGAGGCAGTCAAAATGATCCTTAGAATTCTTCCCTACCTTATTCCTGTGCTGAGATACAGGCTGCTCCAACCTGCTGTAAAATGCTTGATTTCGAGAGTGAGCGAAACTAATGAAAACATTGTTGGGGTAAAACCTAAAGGGAAAGACCTAGCACCAAATCCAATTTGCCATCTGATCTAACTTCTGGAGGCAGTCAAAATGATCCTTAGAATTCTTCCCTACCTTATTCCTGTGCTGAGATACAGGCTGCTCCAACCTGCTGTAAAATGCTTGATTTCGAGAGTGAGCGAAACTAATGAAAACATTGTTGGGGTAAAACCTAAAGGGAAAGACCTAGCACCAAATCCAATTTGCCATCTGATCTAACTTCTGGAGGCAGTCAAAATGATCCTTAGAATTCTTCCCTACCTTATTCCTGTGCTGAGATACAGGCTGCTCCAACCTGCTGTAAAATGCTTGATTTTGAGAGTGAGCGAAACTAATGAAAACATTGTTGGGGTAAAACCTAAAGGGAAAGACCTAGCACCAAATCCAATTTGCCATCTGATCTAACTTCTGGAGGCAGTCAAAATGATCCTTAGAATTCTTCCCTACCTTATTCCTGTGCTGAGATACAGGCTGCTCCAACCTGCTGTAAAATGCTTGATTTCGAGAGTGAGCGAAACTAATGAAAACATTGTTGGGGTAAAACCTAAAGGGAAAGACCTAGCACCAAATCCAATTTGCCATCTGATCTAACTTCTGGAGGCAGTCAAAATGATCCTTAGAATTCTTCCCTACCTTATTCCTGTGCTGAGATACAGGCTGCTCCAACCTGCTGTAAAATGCTTGATTTCGAGAGTGAGCGAAACTAATGAAAACATTGTTGGGGTAAAACCTAAAGGGAAAGACCTAGCACCAAATCCAATTTGCCATCTGATCTAACTTCTGGAGGCAGTCAAAATGATCCTTAGAATTCTTCCCTACCTTATTCCTGTGCTGAGATACAGGCTGCTCCAACCTGCTGTAAAATGCTTGATTTCGAGAGTGAGCGAAACTAATGAAAACATTGTTGGGGTAAAACCTAAAGGGAAAGACCTAGCACCAAATCCAATTTGCCATCTGATCTAACTTCTGGAGGCAGTCAAAATGATCCTTAGAATTCTTCCCTACCTTATTCCTGTGCTGAGATACAGGCTGCTCCAACCTGCTGTAAAATGCTTGATTTCGAGAGTGAGCGAAACTAATGAAAACATTGTTGGGGTAAAACCTAAAGGGAAAGACCTAGCACCAAATCCAATTTGCCATCTGATCTAACTTCTGGAGGCAGTCAAAATGATCCTTAGAATTCTTCCCTACCTTATTCCTGTGCTGAGATACAGGCTGCTCCAACCTGCTGTAAAATGCTTGATTTCGAGAGTGAGCGAAACTAATGAAAACATTGTTGGGGTAAAACCTAAAGGGAAAGACCTAGCACCAAATCCAATTTGCCATCTGATCTAACTTCTGGAGGCAGTCAAAATGATCCTTAGAATTCTTCCCTACCTTATTCCTGTGCTGAGATACAGGCTGCTCCAACCTGCTGTAAAATGCTTGATTTCGAGAGTGAGCGAAACTAATGAAAACATTGTTGGGGTAAAACCTAAAGGGAAAGACCTAGCACCAAATCCAATTTGCCATCTGATCTAACTTCTGGAGGCAGTCAAAATGATCCTTAGAATTCTTCCCTACCTTATTCCTGTGCTGAGATACAGGCTGCTCCAACCTGCTGTAAAATGCTTGATTTCGAGAGTGAGCGAAACTAATGAAAACATTGTTGGGGTAAAACCTAAAGGGAAAGACCTAGCACCAAATCCAATTTGCCATCTGATCTAACTTCTGGAGGCAGTCAAAATGATCCTTAGAATTCTTCCCTACCTTATTCC